>NC_092369.1:10016830-10242008 GCF_030848805.1 Temnothorax longispinosus
CCTCTCTCAGGTTTCTCTCTGGCTCAGCGAACTCCGACAGTCCGACACCGGATTACCGGATATAGAAACAATCGAAAACCATGCAGACGGGTGCGTTCCACTTAATATCGTTTCGTCCTTGTCCTTGTTTATGTCGTTATTTGATAAACAACAAAGATGATTCCAACGTTCTCATCTCCAGAAGGTTCCTGTCCGTTCCCGCACTTCCCGCCAGACCGTTGACGACAATGACGATATGAAACGTCGTTCATTCAACAGTGCTCAACAAAAACGAATCGCCACAACCATCACCGATGCCGGAAACTGCAATTACTTCTTTACTTCCGCCGCCGAAACCCGGAACCCGGAACGATCCCGCCCAACCCAAATTAGATCTAGTTCCGCCGAAGCCTTATCGTGTTCCTTGCACGATCCCAAATTCGAACGTGAAGTTAGTCAATCAGAATTTTATTCTGACTAGACCCGACATCGTGTCACCGATCACCGTCACTCCAGGAGGTACGAAACTCGGCACGATATAGTCAAAATTGGGCCCGGTGTCCTCGTCGCCGTTCATGAAAGCTTAGCAACGGCTTGGTCTTCAGCAGCCTGCCTTCAACAATGACAAACGCACGAAATCGTCGGCGGAAAGACGCATCGCTCGAAGGTAGGCGGACTGCATATGGACATGCGAGGCTTAATGTCCGAAGCTGTTGGAGGCAAAACGCGAACTCGAGGAGAGGATAGAAAACGCTCGGCTGGAACTGAACATGGGTCAGACATTGACGGCGCGCAGGAAGCTATTCATGCAGCGAGAACCCACCCCTATATCATGATAACCATGGCTTTTCTTGGACACTGAATGTCTATCAGTGTTTACGAACAAGATCCGCCTTATCACGGCACCTGTAGTGCGATTCTGTAACTCGTTATGCGTCGTTATGTGCTCATAACGACAGTTGCGCAGCTTTTTTCTTATATAGTATACCTGCGCAACTGTCGTTATAAACACATAACGACAGCATAACGAGTTACAGAATCGCACTACTGGAATTCGCGGAAGGAGATACTCAAGTAATCTTCTAGTTAGTTTATCCGAATATGAAATAATTACGTTGTACTTAGATGAGACTGGAGATATGTGAGAGTCTGGAAAGGAATTAAACTTGAAATTTAAACGAATTGTCGAAATATGCTACAACATATAATTTTATAAAACTTTATTATTAAAAGAGAATATCTGTGTAAATTGCATTTATTACTGCGATACAATATAGAATGCATTTTTATCATTCTAAACTACTTATTTAGAGCATTGTAACTTAAATAAACTGCGAATAATCTGAACTATCCATAGAATACCTATATATATCATGCGTACAAAAACATATATTCTGAACAGTCTTCTGTTCATTTCATAAAATACGCAAAATAAATTTGTGTTTTGGCGCTCTATTTTTACGCCTTTATTTTTCTCTTTCAATAATACGAAACGAATAAATTATTTTCGCTTATCGCTAAAAAACAACCAAGTTTCATACATAACACATATTTCAATGCGCTTAAACTCAATATCACTTTTCTATCTTACAAACGTGAAAACATATTATTGAATCAGTAAAAATAAAAAAATTAAAAAACTTCGAATGTTCACTAATTCAAAGTTCCTCTCTCCGGTGGTTGTAATCTAAAAAAGAAGAAAACATGTGTATTCAAAACATTATAATGTTTCTAAAATTGTTAAGTTTGTTTCACAATATTACGGATTTTGATATTAAAAAATCTATTCATTATACAAAATAGACAAAATTAACTATATTTTTTCGATAAAAACTTCAACTTACTGATGAATTGTCAAACAATCCTCGGCAAGAATGTGCGAGGTCTAGAAAAGTGTGTCTAGAGGCGTGAAGAAAGCGAACTGACTCTGTGGATGCAATTTAGCGTAATCCAACAGAATATCCATTATAACTCGCCTGTTTACTTTGTCCTACAAATAAGCACGCAAGGCGTTATTTCTTTATGCAAGACAAATTCAAGAA
The DNA here is from genome assembly GCF_030848805.1 of Temnothorax longispinosus. Taxonomy (NCBI): domain Eukaryota; kingdom Metazoa; phylum Arthropoda; class Insecta; order Hymenoptera; family Formicidae; genus Temnothorax; species Temnothorax longispinosus. The sequence continues at coordinate 10,018,852 of NC_092369.1, forward strand.
ATATAGACCAAGAACTATAACGGCTTACTATGAATACATCGAATTCATCGAGAAAGTAGAAGGGCAGCCGAGTGCAATCCCAGAGAGCCAAGATGAATGCGACGATCGAGTAATATCGTTCGTCTCCCGAAAGCGATTTGGTGTAGTTGCCCGACTCTTCATCATCCCGTACACTCACATGTAAGTCAAGCAGTTTATTTGTATGATCGATCACCACAGTGCCCTGGTAAAAAAAAAACATTTGTGAATAATAATTAATAAAATATGATTTAAAAAAGTGTTTTTTGTTGTTACCTTATATTGTGTTAAAGAAAGCACATCGGTGAAAGCTTTCTGCACACAGACACTATACAAGTCCCTTAGTTGGAGGAACATATTCCGCCGATACTTCACTCGTTCGATGTGTTTCTACAAAGTATATGAATGTATTGTAAAATATTTCCTCGAGTAAAATAACGAATAGTCTATGAAAATTACATAGATAATTTACTTACTTCGCAACTTTGTTTCAATTGAGCTGCAAATTCAATGTTTACTCCATACTTTTCTTCCTTTTCTTTCAGTTGTCGCCGTAATTTATCCAAACAGCCAAACTGGTTTTCTATCTCGCGAATCTTATCTCCTAACTCAGTTAGTAAAGTTTTCATTTGGTTTGCCAATCTGTAAAAGACGAGATATTGAAGCAACGTAAGATATACAAATAAAACATAAATAAAAAAATGAATAATTTTGGTTATACATGTTACATCATTTTATAATGCTAACCTGGTAGTGTTTATCCTGGGACATTTTTCAGTGGCGTTGGAATCCGCCTTCTTTACCGCTGTCTCTTGTATTTCAAATTCCCCCGTTGCGCACTGTATGGCTTGACAAATTTCTTGTAATTTTCGAGTAGCACGCTGACACTCGTGCTTATGCCTTTCCTTATCCCGTGTCAATTCTCTTATTTGATCCTGCGCAAAGTATACATAAAATATTATTTATTATTCTTATTAATATTAATTATTATTAATAGAGATTAATGCATTCAACTGACAATATAAACATACCTTAAGAGGATCAATCACTGTGTGTAAATTGTGCCTCAAATGTCTGCATCGCTTAACTTCCGCGTCCAGAGACTCAACGGTCTTCTGAAGCTCCTGTACATTTTCAGCTAAACCCTTTTCCAAGCCACTTTCCTGCGCTATTTTCTTTTCCAAATCCGCGGTTTCGTTGCGCTATAAATAATAAATTAAATAATGTAATGTAGCTATTTTGTTCTAGAGAATAATACTTCAAAAGACAATCCTGATTACTCACGAAAACATCAATACAACTGGCATCATGCAAATCAATTTCATCTTTCAGTTCGTTAATCAAATTAGTACATTCACTTTGTGTAGACCTTAACTTGTGGACCGTCTTGATTACGTTATTCATTTCGGAAGTAGTGCGAATTATTTTTTCAAATATAGCATTATATGCTGCGTCGACTTCCTGCTTTTTGTTTTCAGTTATTTGAAAATCTTCTTTCAGCGTTCTACATGAGAAATTAATATAAATTATTTGCATTATATTTTCTTTTACATATACAGGATAAAATTGTTGAGTAGAGTTTACTACTCTAAAGTGGATTACGTTGTTGCACTTACTGGATCATTTCCATGACAGAAACTTGAAGACATTTAGCGCGTGTACACTTTCCGCCATAAGTTCTGTAATTTGGATGGGGGTAGAATGTGTCTCCACGTAAAGTAAACGCTCTTTTGCAATTTCTTGGCACTTTCGTCATGTCCGACATTATCTCGCAGGCCTCTTGTATTGTTGGTATAAGAAGTATACACTCAATTTCACGTTGATCTATCAAGCAATTAGCTATGACAGGATCTTCTATATCCATAGCATCCAAGAGATTAGAATACTGTGGCGACTGTGTACAGTGGTGTCTAACATCACGCACCTGAAATAATTTTAAAAGACTTTAATTACACATATTGTTGAAGTGTTAAAACTAGCATTCTCTTAATTGTCACACTTGCTTGTTAGTCTTACTGGGAAGTTTAATGTAAATATTAAATATAAAAGTATATATTATTTATATACTTTTTTTGTATATTGTATTTATATTAATTTCTATTTATTCTCAATAAATATTTCCATTTCAAAATATTAAAATAATAAAAAAAGATTATGTTCTCTTACCTGGTAAAAGAATTTGCTAGATATTATTTGGGGAGGGTTCTCGTTGTAGAAAATTTCCTTCATAATACTGTTCAACAACTTGGCATCCTGACCATTATCCACGCAGAATGAGCTAAGGAAGCGATAACCGAAGAAACTTTCTACTGCCGGTGCCCAAGCTGCATCCTTCAGTTTTATGAAAGCACCTACATAATCTCATAATTTAATAAAGTAAAACTGAGAATAATTTCACAGAAGTTCATCCATTACGAAATAACTTTACATACCAATAGGGCCGCGTGGTTTTTCCTTGAATCGATTTTTTTTAAATTCCTCTTCGATTCTCTTCAATAGGCGTGGTATGTTTCGCCCAAATACACTCAATGCATTATCCGATTGTTGCTCGACTGCGCTCAAATCTCTTTTGATCTTATCTTAAATTTCATAAAATAAAATTGTATGTTTTTAGATTACGTGAGTTGCTGATTACATGAGTACATTATTACTAATTTGTCATTGATGACTTACTTATATGTTGTACTTCTTGCATAAATCGCATCATATCGGTTTCCAAATGCATTAATTGGATTTGCTTAGTGCGTAACGAGGCATCGAGTTCATTCAGTCTTCCCTCCAACTTTGATAGCTGCTCTGTCATTACTTTTCTTTCATTGTGTTCTTCATCGTTGCAGCTAAAAAAAAATATATGCAAAATATATTTATATTATAAACTAAAAAAAATTAACCAAAAAACATGATGATGAAGGTGTTATAGAAATATGCTTTTACCATTTTAACTTTAGAATTTTCTTCTCCAGCAACTTGACATCTTCAAATAGTTTTGCTTTGCTCGATAAAGAATGCCACTCGCGTTGCTTATTAGAGAGCGCCTCATTCGCAGCTAAATGTTCTTGTTTCGCGTTGTTATAAACTTCACTGCTATCTGTTACTTCCAGTTGTGTTTGCTGAATTTTTTGCTTTATGTCTCTATCAAATCATCAGTAAAAAAAAACATGAGACAAGTAAAAACATGATTTGTAGCTTTTACAATATTGTTACGTGTTGCAAATGTTAGAAAAAGTTATTAATTAGTAATGATAACTTTAGGAAGTAAACTCTATTGGTTTGATTTTATTGCAAATTAATTCTTACTGGATTTTTTTATCAATTTCTTCGTCTTCTGTTCCAATAGATAATTCCACATTCTGAAGCTCTTCCAAATTATTTTCATACGTCTTTAAGTTCTCTTGTATTTTGCGAAGTTCGTTTTCCTCCTTAATCGCCTAAATGATGAAACTATTATTCTAAAAATTTCTTTGGCAATTTATATATTTTTGAAACTGGAACTTACCGTAGTCCACTGAAGTTCCGTTTCGAGATTACTTAATTCTGCTCGTGATTCATCCTTTTCCTCTAATCTATGTATACTTTCCTTCAATTTCTGTATCTCTCCCTTTACTTGCGACAAGGCCTGAAACAACTTTTGATGAAAATGACTGTCTACAATCAAATAAAATAAGTATAGTGTACACACTGCAGAATATGTCCTTAATTTATTGTATTCCTCTTCGCATATATAGAGAGCCTCCTTACAATTATTTTCAATAGCATCCAAGAGAGTGGCTTTCATGAATAAATTGTACTTTTCATCAGGCTTAGAGGTAACAAAAAATTTTCTTGTAACGTCCTGATTCAAAACAGATATTGGATTATCAATTTGTATATTCATCGTCGTTATGATACTGTCCAATTCATCTTGTTTTGTAGAAACAACTTCTCCTGCAAATGACAAATTTCTGTAAGTACAGATGCATAAGTACAGATCACTTAGATCATTAAAAATAAAATGTATATCCAAGTACCTTTCCAATTTTTAATCTTATACGACGAGGTATTTCCAATGGTACGTATAACTGTAATTGTGTCGCCATAAATGTCAGGTTTATATGCAGTGTCTCCTTTATTAACTAATGTTATCTCAACGGTAGCAGAGTTCCTGTCCTTCTTTATAAACTCTAAAACATCACAGTTGGCAATTATTGAATTGTTTCACATTTTCACAATGCGATATAGAAAAAAAACTCATAATGTAATAATACTTTCGACAGAAGTTCCCCCGCTCGTAACATTTGCTCTCGTATCGAGCCCTATAGTCAATGCAGTCAATATAGCGCTTTTGCCACTGCCACTGAGTCCCACAATAAAGTTAACATTCTCATTTAACGTTAATTCTAAGGCATCATGATACATGAAGTTAAGAAGGCGAATTTTTTCCACCTTTCCAGCTCTATAATACTGAAACAAACAACATGATTATGGATGCACTTCTTAACTAGTGCAATAAGAATAAGTTAGAATAAAAAAAAATATATTTGTTTCATTCTAAACTTATTGCACTAGTTCAGAAATGCAACAAAAACAAACAGGCCTAATAATCCTCCTAAGGATTGAAGTAAAATTTGATATTTCAAAACTTAACATTTAATCAATTTTACGCAATATCAATTAAATATATTAAAAAAGATTACAATAATCCTAAACAAAATTGATTAATCTATTTACACAAAAATTATAAAATGCAAAACTAATATGAACCTAGGTTAATACCAAGCCTTTGTAGATTTTTCAATAATCTTTACAAGAATTTAGATAAAATTTGTTTCTAAATAAAATTGATTGACCCATTATACAAAAATTATAAACTGCAAGGCCAGGATGAATCTAGGTTACACACCAAACCCTTATAGCCTTCCAATAATCCTCCCAAGAATTTAGGTAAAATTTGACGTTTCAAAGTTTAATGTTCAATTGATTGTATGTTTATTCGACTAGCTGGGACAATTGTTATTGATGTGCCAAGATACCTCTCCGTTCTGCACCACTTCCTCGCCATCCTCGGTACGCTTGGAACGTTTTGCCTGGTGTCCGTCGACTATCACCGCCGCTCTTCTCAGGCGTTGAGCCTCCGTGTCGCTTTCCACGCTTTCCATGTTTTTCGCGGTGTTGATCGACAGCTCATTTATTTAAACGAAAAGCGATGACACGCAATCCTGCCGTTTCAAATCCTGTCGTCGTGACGACGCCGTTGTCAAGAACCGCTGTTCCTGCGTGATTCCACCGTTGACTTCCTCGTGGATCCGCGGTGAGAGCACTCCTCAAGCGATCCGTCCGCCGAGCATCAGCTCAGCGATTTCCAACGACTCCGATATCCGATACCGGATATAGAAACAATCGAAAACCATGCAGACGGGTGCGTGCCACAACATCGTTTCGTCCTTGTTTAACATTTGATAAACAACAAGGATGAAATGATTTCACGAGCGTTGCAACGTTGCGAGCGGGGTCGACAGGAGACACGGTGGAAACACGTGAACTACGAATCGTAAAATCCGTATAACGGCCACAATAATGAGAAAATCGCACTTCAACTACGATTTTCATAATCAGCAGCATCGCCTTCAAACAAACTGCTATACAGAGCGATTTTTTGGAAAAATGGTCAAAATAAATTTTCCAAATCGCTCTGTAGCAGTAGTTTGAAGGTGATGCTGCTGATTGCGAATATCGCAGTTGAAGTGCGATTTTCTCATTATTTTAGCCGTTATACGATTTTTACGATTTGTAGTTCACAGCTCTCCACCGTCTCCTGTCGACCTTGAACGAATCCAACGTTCTCCACCTCCGCCGCCGTCCGAGAGACGCGTTCTCGACTCAACAACTAACATGTACGATCACTCTAGTTCCGCACGCCGGACGCCGTCCGTTATCGTGTTCCTTGCACGATCCCGAATTCAAACGTTAAGTTAGTCATTAAGAATCCTATTCTGATTAGACCGGCGTCGTGTCACCGATCACCGTCAGTCCAGGAGATAAGAAGCTCGGCACGATATAGTCAAAATTGGGCCCGGTGTCCACGTCGCCGTTCGTGAAGGCTCAGCATCAGCTTGGTCTTCAGCCTGTCTTCAACAATGACATACGCACGAAATCGTCAGCGTAAAGACGCATCGCTTGGAGGTGGACGGACTGCATATGGACATGCGAGGCTTAATGTGCGAAGCTGTTGGAGGCAAAACGCGAACTTGAAGAGAGGATAGAAAACGCTCGGCTGGAACTGAACATGGGTCAGACATTGACGGCGCGCAGGAAGCTGTTCACGCAGCGAGAACCCACTCCTATCATGATACTAACAGCGGCTTTCTTGGACGAGCAAGATCCGCCTTATCACGGCACCTGGAATTCGCGGAAGAAGATACTGAAGTACATGCGGCGGGATAATCTTCTGGCCGGACAGGGCGAGAGCTACGAGCGTATGCGCCAGTTGAACGCGGCAATACGACACAATTACCCTGGTTGCGAGCCGTGCGATTTATCGACTTCTGTAAAATTGTCGCTCAACATCGCCGAGAACGCCATAATAGCGAGGCCTTCTTCTTCTTCTGGAGATTGGCTCTCGAGCATCCGCTCAAAAACGGCCAGGTCGACCCAATTGTCTTTAGAGGCACCGACGAAGCAGACCATTCGCCAGAGATGGCGACATTCCGCTCTGCCGCAGTAGAATTTAGCTCGTTCTACAGGTCAACCGGTAAATCCAAACGCCCAGGACGTCGAGTAGAACGTGGCTTAGACCGCCCCGAAGGCGAACGCGCCTCTGCCTCCGGATGAACCGCAAGGATTCGTTAAAGGTTACGATGTGGCGCAACAGAAACAAGGCAGCTATAACGAGGCAGCTTCTAACGGTAGACCGTTGGAAAATAATTTGCGTGGTCAATCCAAGTTTCCGATGGGCTTCACCACTACTATGTTAACTGCCAATGACCAAAAACAGCGACTCTACCGAGGCAGACGAACGACGGAGCATCTAGAGCGTTGGGATACGGCGAGAATCCGTTGACCGATCGCAAGAACAATGTTCGTTTCATGCACGAGGCACTGGCTGAGCTACAGCGAATGTGTATTGAGAATACAGTGATGTCCGAAGCACTATTGCCTTTTGTGGTGAATAACGGCAATAGTGCGATAACCGCACAGAATTTGCAACCTGATAGAGCGTTATGTGAACGATCTGCTAGCGAAGAAGTCGACCAGGGACGAGGACCCGGACTTGGATGGCGACGTGTATCTCGACATTACCACCAGTATGCATCCAATTTGCGCAGAGGCTCCATTGACATCGAACGGCATGACGTCAACGAAAACTGCTTATTTGATAAAACTCGGCAAAGTAACTTAATCCCGGCTGGACCAGATTTGCGCGTGCGAACCTTAATTCACTCACCGGTCTGGCGTGGCCCACAACCAACAATGTTTCGTACGCACCTTGTTCCTCTTGTCCGTCTCTGGCTACTCTGGATATCCCGTCTGTTTTGGCAACGAAAACCTGAAGAGAAGTCTCTCGCGAATCTTCCATTTAATTTATCCGAATATGAAATAATTACGTCATACTTAGATGAGACTGGAGATATGTGGGAGTCTGGTAAGGAATTGAACTTGAAATTTAAACGAATTGTCGTAATATGCTACAAAATATAATTTAATAGAACTTTATTATTAAAAGAGAATATCTGTGTAAATCGCATTTACTACTCCGATACAATAGAAGGCACTTTTAACATTCTAAAGCACTTATTCAGAGCATCGTAATTTAAATAAATCGCGAGTAATCCAAATTATCTAAAGAATACCTATATATCGTGCGTACAAAAACATATATTTTGAACAAAGTCTTCTGTTCACTTTGACATAAAGCACGCAAAATAAATTTGTGTTTTGGCGCTCAGTTTTTAAGCATCTACTTTTCTCTTCCAACAATATGAAACAAAATAAATTATTTTCGCTTATTGCTAGAAAACAGTTTCATACATAACACATATTTCAATGCGCTTAAACTCAATATCACTTTTCTATCTCACAAACGTGAAAACATTATTGAATCAGTAAAAATAAAAAATAAAAAAAAAACTTTAAATGTTCACTGATTCAAAGTTCTTCTCTCTGGTGGTTGTAACCTAAAAAAGGAAATATTACATGTATTCAAAGCATTATGTTTCTAAAATTGTTAAATTTGTTTTACAATATTACGAATTTTGATATTAAAAAATCTATTCATATATGTTTATATAAAATAAACAACACGCTTAATTATATTTTTTTCGATTAAAACTTCAACTTACTGATGAATTGTTACGTAATCCTCGGCAAGTATGTGTGACGTGTCTAGAGGCGTGAGGAAAGCAAATTGACTCTGTGGATGTAATTTAGTGTGATCCAAAAGAATATCCATTATAACTCGCCTGTTTACTTTATCCTACAAATAAGAACGCAAGACGTTATTTCTTTATGCAAGACAAATTTCAGAAATATAGACCAAGAACTATAATAACGGCTTACCATGAACACATCGAATTCATCGAGAATGTAGAAGGGTAGCTGAATGCAATCCCAGAGAGCCAAGATGAACGCGACGGTCGAGTAAGATCGTTCGCCTCCCGAAAGCGATCTGGTGTCGTTGCCCGACTTTTTATCATTCCGTGCACTAACATGTAATTCGAGCAGTTTGTTTGTATGATCGATCACCACAGTGCCCTAGTAAAAAGAAAAAGCATTTGTGAATAATAATTAATAAAATATAATTTAAAAAAGTATTTTTTTTTGTTACCTTATATTGTCTTAAAGAAAGCACATCGGTGAAAGCTTTCTGCACACAGACACTATACAAGTCCCTTAGTTGGAGGAACATATTCTGCCGATGCTTCACTCGTTCGATGTGTGTCTATAAAGTATATGAATGTATTGTAAAATGTGTTCCCTCGAGTAAAATAACGAATAGTCCATAAAAATTATATAGATAATTTACTTACTTCGCAACTTTGTTTCAGTTGAGCTGCAAATTCAATGTTTACTCCATACTTTTCTTCCTTTTCTTTCAGTTGTCGCCGTAATTCATCCAAACAGCCAAACTGGCTTTCTATCTCGCGAATCTTATCCCGTAACTCAGTTAGTAAAGTTTTGATTTGGTTTGCCGATCTGTAAAAGGAGATATCGAAGAAACGTAATATAAATATATATATATATATATATATATATATATATATATATATATATATATATATTATAATATACGTATATTATAATATACGTAATATATAAATATATAAATAAAACAAATAAAAATTAAGAATTTAGACGTGTTTGAAATAATAAAAAAGAATAATTTTTGTTATACATCATGTTACATTATTTTATAATGCTAACCTGGTAGTGTTTATCCTGGGACCTTTTTCAGTAGCGTTGGAAACCGCTTTATTTACCGCTCTCTTTTGTATTTCGAATTCCCCCGTTGCGCACTGTATGGCTTGACGAATTTCTTGTAATTTTCGAATAGCACGCTGACACTCGTGCTTATGCCTTTCCTTATCCCGTGTCAATTCTCTTATTTGATCCTACGCAAAGTATACATAAAATATTATTTATTATTCTTATTAATATTAATTATTATTAATAGAGATTAATGCATTCAACAGACAATATAAACATACCTTAAGAGGATCAATCACTGTGTGTAAATTGTGCCTCAAATCTCTGCATCGCTTAACTTCCGTGTCGAGAGACTCAACGGTCTTCTCAAGCTCCTGAACATTTTCAGCTAAAGCCTTTTCCAAGCTACTTTCCTGTGCTATTTTCTTTCCCAACTCTGCAGCTTCGTTACGCTATAAATAATAAATTAAACAATATAGCTATTTTGTTCTAGAAAATAAGAATAATACATCAATACCGATTACTCACGAAAACATCAACAGAAGTGGCTTCATGCGAACCAATTTTATCTTTCAGTTCATTAATACGATTAGAACAATCACTTTGCTGAGATCTTAGCTTGTGGACCGTCTTGGTTACGTTACTCAATTCGGAATTAGTGCGAGCAACTTTGTCACGTATAGCGTCATGTTCTGCATCGGCTTCTTGCTTTTTGTTTTCAGCTATTTGAAGTTCTTCTTTCAGCGTTCTACGTGAAAAGTTAATATGAATTATTTGTATTAAATTTTCTTTTACGAATGAAATTGAGTCGAGTAGAGTTTACTATTCTAAAGTGGATAAAGTTGTTGCACTTACTGCATCATTTCCATGACAGAAACTTGAAGATATTTAGCGCGTGTACACTTTCCGCCATAAGTTCTGTAATTTGGATCGGGGTAGAATGTGTCTCCACGTAAAGTAAACGCTCGTTTGCAATTTCTTGGCACTTTCGTCATGTCCGACATTATCACGCAGGCCTCTTCACTTGTTGGTATAAGAAGTATACACTCAATTTCACGTTGATCTATCAAGCAATTAGCTATGACAGGATCTTCTATAACCATAGCATCCAAGAGATTAGAATACTGTGGCGACTGTGTACAGTGGTGTCTAACATCATGCATCTGAAATTATTTTAAAAGACTTAATTACACATATGGTTGAAACTATTGTTAAAACTAGCATTCTTAATTGTCACACTTGCTTGATAGTCTTACTGGAAAATCTAATGTGTGAATGCTATATTATTCATATATTATTTATATAAATATATTATTCTATAATATAAATAAACATAAATATATAAATATACAATTAAAATATATATATATATATATTATTTATATAACATTAATGTTATTTTTATATTGTATTTATATTAATTTCTATTTATTCTCAATAAATATTTCAATTTCAAAATATTAAAATAATAAAAAAAGATTACATTCTCTTACCTGGTAAAAAAATTTGCTAGATATTATTTGGAGAGGGTTCTCGTTGTAGAAAATTTCCTTCATAATACTGGTCAACAACTTGGCATCCTGACTATTATCCACGCAGAATGAGCTAAGGAAGCGATAACCGAAGAAACTTTCTACTGCCGGTGCCCAAGCTGCATCCTTCAGTTTTATAAAAGCACCTACATAATCTCATAATTTAATAAAGTAAAACTGAGAATAATTTCACAGAAGTTCATCCATTCCGAAATAACTTTACATACCAATAGGGCCGCGTGGTTTTTCCTTGAATCGATTTTTCTTAAATTCCTCTTCGATTCTCTTCAATAGGCGTGGTATGTTTCGCCCAAATACACTCAATGCATTATCCGATTGTTGCTCGACTGCGCTCAAATCTTTTTTGATCTTATCTTGAGTTTCATAAAATAAAATTGTATATTTTTAGATTACGTGAGTTACTTATTATACATGAGTACATTATTACTAATTTGTCATTGATGACTTACTTATTTGTCTGTTAAAATTCTCAGCTTCGTTTTTGGCAGATTGTACTTCCTGCAGAAGTCGCATCTTATCAGCCTCCAAATGCATTAATTCCGTTTGCTTAGTACGTAACGAGGCATCGAATTCATCCAGTTTTTCTTCCAACTTTGACAACTGCTCTTTCATCTCTTTTCTTTTGTTGTGTTCTTCATCATTGCAGCTGTAAAATATATATGTAAAATATATTAATATTAAAAACTAAAAAAAAAAAAATAGTAAAAACATTGTTATAGAAATATTTTACCTTTCTAATTTTATAATTTCCTTCTTCAGCAACTGAACATCATCTTCAAATCGTTTTATTTTGTTTGATATAGTACGCCACTCACGTTGCTTATTAGAGAGCGCGTCATTCGCAGTCTTAAGTTTTTGTTTCGCGCTGTTATAAGCTTCACTGCTATCTGTTACTTCCTGTTCTGTTTGCAGAATTTTTTGCTTTATCTCTCTATCAAGCAAAAAAACACAAGATAAGTAAAAACATGACTTGTAGCTTTCACAATATTGTTAAATGTTATAAATGTTAAAAAAGTTATTACTTAACAACGATCACTTTAGAAAGTAAATTCTAGTTTGATTTTATTTATTTCAAATTAATTCTTACTGGATTTTTGTATCAATTTCTTCGTCCTTTGTTCCAATAGATGATTCCGCATTCTGAAGCTCTTGCAAATTATTTTCGTACGTTTTTAAGTTCTCTTGTATTTTGTGAAGTTTGTTTTCCTCCGTAATCGCCTAAATAATGAAACTATTATTCTAAAAATTTCTTTGGCAATTTATATATTTTTGAAATTGAAACTTACCATAGCCCACTGAAGTTCCGTTTCGAGATTACTTAATTCTGCTCGTGATTCATCCATTTCCTCTAATCTATGTATACTTTCCTTCAATTTCTGTATCTCTCCCTTTACTTGCGACAAGGCCTAAAACAACTTTTGATGAAAATGACTGTCTACAATAAAATAAAATAAGTATAGTGTACACACCGCAGAATATGTCCTTAATTTATTGTATTCCTCTTCGCATATATAGAGAGCCTCCTTGTAATTATTTTCAATAGCATCCAAGAGAGTGGCTTTCATGAATAAATTGTACTTTTCATCAGGCTTAGAGGTAACTAAAAATGTTCTTGAAACATCCTGATTCAAAACAGATATTGGATTATCTATCTGTATATTCATTGTCGTTATAATACTGTCCAATTCATCCCGTTTTGTAGAAATAACTTCTCCTGCAAATGACAAATTTCTGTAAGTACAGATGCATAAGTACAGATCACTTAGATCATTAAAAATAAAATTTATATCCAAGTACCTCTCCAATTTTTAATCTTATATGATGAGGTATTTCCAATGGTACGTATAACTGTAATTGTGTCGCCATAAATGTCAGGCTTGTATGCAGTGTCTCCTTTATTAACTAATGTTATCTCAACAATAGCCGAGTTCCTGCCCTTCTTTATAAACTCTAAAACATTATAGCTGACAATTATTGAATTGTACCACAATACAATACAAAAAAAAGCACACATAATATAATAATACCTTTAACAGAAGTTCCCCTGCTTGTAACATTTGCTCTCGCACCGAGCCCAACAGTCAATGCAGTCAATATAGCGCTCTTGCCACTGCCATTGCGTCCCACAATAAAGTTAACATTCTCATTTAACGTTATCTCTAAGGCATCATGACACATGAAGTTAACAAGGCGAATCTTTTTCACCTTTCCAGCTGTATACTGTAACAAACAACATTATTATGGGTGCATTCTGTTTCACCATGATGTACACACTGCATCGTTTATCCTTGTTGTTTAACGAATGTTAAACAAGGATAAATAATATATTATATCATGCACATTGTGTGTAAAACGAGATGCACTTTATAAAATACAAGGCTAGTATAATCCTAGGTTAGAGTCTAGCCCTTAATAGCCTTACAATAAACCTGTTTGTTTCCTCTGCACTTCTGAACTAGTGCAATAGGTTAGAATGAAAGAAAATATATTTGTTTCATTCTAACTTATCACGCTAGTTCAGAAGTACAACGAAAACGACCTAATAATCCTCTAAGGATTGAAGTAAAATTTGATGTTTTCAAGCTTATAATTCAATTAATTTTATGCTATATCAAATGCTATATTCAGAAAGATTTCAGTAATCCTAAATAAAATTAATCCATTTACACGAAAATTATAAAATGCAAGGCTAATATGATCCTAGGTCAATACCAAGCCCTTGTAGCTTTCTAATAGTTCTCCCAAGGATTTAGGTCAAATTTAACGTTTCAAAGCTGCGCGTTCAATTGATTTTATGCTATATCAAACATATTCAGAAAGATTACGATAATCCTAAATGAAATTGATTGATCCATTCATACAAAAATTACAAAATGCAGGGTCAGGGTGAATCTAGGTTATGCCAAGCCCCCGTAGCCTTCCAACAATCCTCCCCAGGATTTAGGTAAAATTTGACGTTTCAAAGTCGAATGTTCAATTAATTTTATGTTTGTTCGACTAGCTGGGACAATTGTTATTGATGTGCCAAGGTACCTCTCCGTTCTGCACCACTTCCTCGCCATCCTCGGTGCGCTTGGAACGTTTGGCTTGGTGTTCATCGACCGTCTCCGACGCTCTTCTTCGTCGACCCTTCGCCGTGTCGATCGTGTCGCTTTCCACGCTTTCCATGCTTTCCATGCCTTCCGCGACGTTGGTCGACAGCTCATTTAAACGAAGAGCGACCGCACGCAATCACGCCGTTTCAAATCCTATCGCCACGACGCCGTTGTCCCCGCGAGATTCCACCGGTTCGACCTCCTCGTGGACCCGCCGTTGAGAATTGGCACTCCTCAAGCGATCCGTTCGCCGAGCACCCGCTCAGCGATCTCCGACGCTGGATAACGAGACGCAGACGATCGAAAACCATGCACGCGACCGATGCAACGTGCTCATCCACTCCAGAAAGTTCCTGTCCGTTCCCGGTTCCCGCCAGACCGTTGACGATATGACGATTGTCCCTTCTTTTTCGAAGCGCGACGTTTTTTGAACGTGCTGCGCTCCCAAACGCATCACGCGGTGGCCCGCGCTCTGATTGGTCGACTCCGCTTTGTGCGTTGCGTCGCGCGTGTGTAATTCGTCGTAAAAATGACGATAAGAAAAGAACGATGCAATAAAAGACGCACAATTGTTTTCTTTTTCAACGTATGCATGCACGTTTGACTATAAAATTGGAATCGGAATTTTAACCTCAGTAACTTCTTGTCAAATATTCTCGTCAAATAATCTTTAATTTTTTTACTCCGATATTTTCAGATTAGACGAGACGAGCGATCTTGTCACTGTTGAATTGTTGTCGTATTTTTTAATCTATTCTGCTCGCGAGAGAAGAGAAGCGATCAGTAATGAGATAAGAATAACATATTCATGATCTATTAATTTTTTTTAGCGTGCACCTGTTTTTCAGCTGCATTTTGACGTTACAATCATATCACTTATCACTTCAAATGGAGGAAATTCAGGGAAATAAAGGATTAACAGCAATTTATTCGGCCAAACTTCGATAATTCAACTAAATTGTTTAAATTAAAGCAGAATTTGCAGCTATTATTTGTCGTTCCAGATCTAATATTTTTGCATATACGTATACGTTAAACAAAAAATCAATTATTCTATTTTTTTAATAAAAATTAATAATTCTGTGATATTTAATTTATGTTTTATAATTTGTCAAATTTTTGTCAGAATATTAAACACGAACTGATTTTCACATTGGAATAATAAAATGCACCAGTGTTGCACTATTATATAGTCTTCTCGGTAGAAAACGCTAATAGTAAATTAATCGAAGTTTGATCGAAGTAACCAAACTTCAATTTCACCAAATTTAAAATACAGAAATTGAATAACTCAATTTACATATATATTTTATACGTGTCACCATTAATCGGATAACTTCTTAAAACTCATGCTTGTTTATACATAATTAGAGATGTTATTTTATCTCCATTCAAAGAAATCTTAAAATCTTCATCTTGTCAAAGAAGAATTAATACCGCAGATATACTTTTAATAATTTCAGAACAACTCGCTTAACGTTTACATGTTTCTTTATAAAACATCGTATTTATAATTATAAGTCATCTCTTCGTCAACGAGTGTAGATGAGTATAATAACAAACTAGTACGCGTTATAAAACCGGATTTATACGACATTTTACGCGCGTCAGTAGTTAACTACTGTTATTAAACCGGACTATTGAAGAAGGGACCCCCTATTCGCCCCCTTGGTCGCTCCCGTTGGGGTCGGATCCGTGGTGCGTGTAACGTGGTAGCACCTGTCGCACCACCTGTTACACCGCGTCATTAAAGCCACGTTCCAGCGTCCCAGTCAAGCGCGAAGAAAGCGATGGGCACGCATGCGCGCCGCTCGCCCAAAAGGATTCACTTCGGCTCGCTCGCTTTCACTCACTCTCACTTCGCGTTCGTGAACGAACGCCACTTGACATCCCGAAGATCTCACGCGCAGTGCCGGATTTATCTTCGTCGCGACCCCGAACTGTAACGAGAATAACGAGATCTCCTCTCTCCCTCGCTCCGCGTTTAGATATATTAATATTTATCCCAATATTTTGTTTTATCTCTAATTTAATAATTTATAAATACGTTTCTAAGATTGCGCCAGATGACTTTTACAATTAGCGGGTTCAACCTCGCTTGACCGGCTCGATTCCGGGCGCCGTCGCGCCCGCGACTCCACGCGGGTATCCGCCCCTGCGGCGCTGCATCTCCTCCCACCACACGCAGCCCCCGCGCGTACTGGTCACGGTCCCTTTAAAATTTGAATCACTGTCGGTTACCGAGAGACTCCGTCCTCCGTCCTCCGTCGCGACGATACTCCGCGCGAGCGGCGCAAGTGCGCATCCGTCTGGGTCTGGTTGGGCAATCGCGCCCAATTGAGGGCGAATCCGGGATCGCGAGTATCGCGATTACGAGCTACGACGATCGGCGGGCGACCTGTTGATCTCTCCACGAGGATCGTCGTGCGCGTGAGGTGAGTCCTTGGGATAACGCAACACCGCCGATAACGGTGGGAAGGGAGACTGGAGGTCTTCTCGTGACTCTGACTGTGATCTCGTTGCAGCGCGGACGAACATCCGGCCGCGAGCGATGTCGGAGACGAGCGGGGACAACGCCAAGTACAAGTGGACGCCCGAGAGCACCGCGCTGCTGGTCTCGGTGTGGTCCGACCGGCAGGTGCAGAAGCAGCTCGAGTACGCTCCCCGGCCGCAGGTGATCTGGGAGAGCGTGGGCCGCTACATGAAGAAGAAGGGCTACAACGTCACCGGTAAGCAATGCCGGTCGCGCATGAAGCAGGTCCTGGTGTGCTATCGCGAGGCCAAGCGGGTGGGCACCCGTGCCGGCGTGGAACAGTACTACGAGATCATCGACCGGGTGCTGAAGAGCAAGCGTCTGGATCATCACGCCAACGTCAATGTCGGCGTGGACACCGTTGGTGAGTACGGAGACTGCTGGTCGTAGGGCAACTCAATCCGAAGCTTTAAAATATTAAAAATATCTAAGGCTACGGTCAACGTGATGCTACGAAGCATTCCTCTTCTCTTTTCTTTCAATGAAGAAAGAAGGAGAAGAAGAACGATCCAAAGCATTTGTAGCGTCACGTTGACCGTAGCCTAAAAGACATCGTATAATGTGCAAAGAGAGTATTGTTGATATTATATCTTGACTGTTATCAGATGCAACTGTGAAGTCACCGCCAAAGGACGTAAAGACCAACAAGAATCTGCAGATGAGGCTGAAAGTTCAGGAACCCATGCAGTCTCTTTTACGAACGGAGGCCCTATCTCCCACGTGGACGATGGGATGTAAGGCATTTTATTTCCCTACCGAGAATCTTGTCTGTCCAATGCCAGGTCTCATGATTTTTTCTTCTTCGCAGACGAGAATGAATATCCGGATTCACCTGAATCGAACGAGACCATAATAGCCAAGCCGTACAACAGAGTTTTTTCCCCTACGAGAGACATTGCCATAAACACTGGCGAGCGTTTTACCCAGATTGGCAATCGAGCGGTACAGATAAATCCGATCGAGAAACCGATGCGGGAAGAATATCGGCAGAATTTACTGGCCTCTATGCCGTACGCAGATATTCCTTATCAGAACGCGGTGCAGAACGTACAGAATCAGATCATTCAGGAGAATATGCAGCAATACCAGAATAGCCAGCAACAAAATTATACCGGGTGGAATCAGTTGCCGCAGCAGAGCGTGCCGGCGAACAATCGGCTTGGCTTTCAGCAGAACGTGCGCAATTTTAACCAGCAATACTTAACCAGCAATAACGGAACGATGCAGAATCCTAACGTGGAGAATATCGTGCGTCAGCAAAATCAGCTGCACCGAGGTGCGCAGTACGCGGACAATCAAGCGATGCCGCAGGAGCCGCGTAGGGTCACTTACGCGCAAAACCTGGCGACTATGTATAGGCAGTATCAAGACGCGCCTCGTTTAGCTTGCATGACGAACGTCATGCCGAATGCCGGATCGCTGTCGCCGGACGTATCGCCGGACGTATCGCAGAATTTAAACGACGCTTTTTGCCTGTCGAAGAGCGACGACAAGACGCATAATTTAAACGAGACGTACAACCGACCCGTTAATGCGGACATGCTGGCAGACGCGACTGTCGTGACGAACAACGCGACCTGTAACGACGAGACTCTGCTGCTGGAATTTTTGTTGGACTCGCCCACTCCATCGGAGAACGGAGAACGCAAATCGCGGGACAGCGCCGTGAATACGGATGAAGTGCCGAGCGCACCGTTCAGGAAGAAGAAGGCACAGAAATTGGAGCAGCTTGTGCTCAGTGCGATTAATTCTCAGAATGAAGTCGTTAATAAGGTAAAATATTGTATGCTTAGAATATTCTTTTTTATCTTCATAATACTTCATTATACTTGTAATGTGATTTTTTTTATATTACATTGATATATTTTCTCTGCTTTTTTTCTCATCCTCTCTATCTTTTTTTTATTGCTTATGTAATATATACGTTTCATATTTGTTTATTATTTTACGTTACTATTTTTCAGATCTTGACTGCACAGAATGACATGGTAACGCGATTCCTCGACGTGGACAGAGATCGACAGAACAGGCTCGAGAACAGATTGGATCATTTACTGAACGTCGTTCATTCAACAGTGCTCAACAAGAACGAATCGCCACCACCACCACCGATGCCGGAAACTGCGATCACTTCTTTACTTCCGCCACCGAAGCCCGGAATGATCCCGCCGAAATTAGATCTAGTTCCGCCGAAGCCTTGTCGCGTTCCTTGCACGATCCCGAATTCGAACGTGCAGTTAGTCAATCAGAATCCTATTCAGACTAGACCCGGCGTCGTGTCACCGATCACCGTCAGTCCAGGAGGTAGGAAACTCGGCACGATATGGTCGAAATTGGGCCCGGTGTCCACGTCGCCGTTCGTAAAGGCTCAGCAACGGCTTGGTCTTCAGCCTGCCTTCAACAATGACATACGCACGAAATCGTCGGCGGAAAGACGCATTGCTATGGAGGTGGGCATACTGCGTATGGACATGCGAGGTTTGATGTACGAGACAGCGAAGCTGTTGGAGGTAGAACGCGAACTCGAGGAGAGGATAGAAAACGCTCGGCTGGAACTGAACATGGGTCAGACATTGACGGCGCGCAGGAAGCTGTTCACGCAGCGAGAACCCACTCCTATCATGATACTAACCGCGGCTTTCTTGGACACCGAGTGTCGCGTCTACGATCAAGATCCGCCTTATCACGGCACCTGGAATTCGCGGAAGGAGATACTCAAATACGTGCGGCGAGATAATCTCCTGGCCGGACAGGGTGAGAGCTACGAACGTATGCGCCAGTTGAACTCGGCAATACGATACAATTACCCTGGTTGTGAGCCGTGCGACTCATCGACCCCGGCGAAATTGCCGCTCAACGTCGCCGAGAACGCCAATAACGAGACCGAGGCGCCGAAGCAGACCATTCAGCAACTCGCGCGACTCGTGATGAACAGCGCGAGATGGCGACATTCCGCTCCGCCGCAGCAGAATTTAGCTCGTTCTACAGTTCAACCGGTAAATCCAAACGCCCAGGACGTTGAGTACAACGTGACTTACACCGCCCCGAAGGCGAACGCGCCTCTGCCTCCGGGTGAACCGCAAAGATTCGTTAAGGGTTACGATGTGGCGCAACAGAAACAAGGCAGCAATAACGAGGCAGCTTCTAACGGTAGACCGTTGGAAAATGATTTGCGTGGTCAATCCAAGTTCCCGATGGGCTTCACCACTACTATGTTAAATGCCAATGATCAAAAATACGCGACTCTACCGAGACAAACGAACGACGGAGGATCTAGAGCTTTGGGATTCGTCGAGAATCCGTTGACCGATCGCAAGAACAATGTTCGCTTTATGGACGAGGCATTGGCCGAGCTACAGCGAATGTGTATCGAGCGTCAGAATACCGAGATGTCTGAAGCACTATTGCCTTTTGTGGTGAGTAACGGCAATAGTGCGATAAGCGCGCAGAATCGCAACCTGATAGAGCGTTATGTGAACGATCTGCTAGCGAAGAAGTCGACCAGGGACAAGGACACGGACTCGGATAACGATGACGAGTATCTCGACACTACCACCAGTATGCCTTGCGTGGTGCGCAGAGGCTCATTGACATCGAACGGCACGGCGTCGACGGAAACTGCTCATTCGGTAAAACTCGGCAAAGCGGCAGCTAATCATTGTAGAATAAGTTAAGCGCAGGGAAAAAGACAGAAAGACATAAACATATTTTTTATATATTTTTTACTTGCGCGATCAGTCTTCCCGATAATTGCTCAATTGTGTGCGCCAGGTTCCTCATCACTTGTTACTTCATGACACGTATTGTTTTTCGATCAACGTTATATTTTGGTAATCGTAAAACAAGTATAATCGTTTTATGTTACGTAGTTTATCGCAAAGATCAAAAGCTTGAATTAGCGTCACGATTTAAATGTTTAACCCTGTTTAATCCTTAAATACTAGCGAGTAGAAAGTTATAGATAAATATTAGGAAAATTATGAGTAAATACTACTGTCGTCATTTCTAAGCAGACTTAAAATCCTTAGGAATCAAATATTTCGATAATACACTCAGGCAAATCAATATTTTTCAGTTTCCTTTATAAGGAGGAGAAAAATTACTTGTTGAATCTAATTGATTCAACGCGAGTACTTAAGGATTAATGTAGATCTTATTAATAGTTTTTTTCTACATTATACTAATTTAGTATATAAATAATGATACAATTTAGTGATTACGTTATTACCGTATAGATTTTTGAGGAATAACACATTCCGTAGAAATATGTTACGCATACTAATGAGTTGAATAGAGCATACAGTGCAATGGTATCTGTTGAGACTTCTTATATCGATTGTTTTCATTGTTTAGATCTTATTATACAATGTTTATCACTCTTGTGTTATATAGTTTATGCGCTATGCATATATTATGCATAATTATGAGCAAATTCATCGATCGAGCAATTCTACAAGTATCGCGCAAGATTCAAGAAAGGGAACTTATTACTTATATCTTTAGGTGGATAGAATTCTTATGGGAGCAATCTCGTATTTTTATACCATGACCTGAATTTATATGTACGATTTCATTATTTTGCGACATATACACGTTCATCGCCTTTGTGCCAAACTAGCGATGTGCAAATTGAATTTCATTTATAAACAAGTGCCTTATCATCAATAAAGAATATCATCTACATTTACCATCTTATATTTCTTATACACGTCATATAAGAATTATCATGAAATTGTCATCAAAGAAAAGAAAACAGTAAAAAAATCGTATATCTAGCACACGAAAGAATTCTTCTTGACAGAAAAATTATAATCTTAAATTTCTTTTAAGTTTTAAAGATAAAAATTTGTGCAATAATATATATATTTTTCATTAAGTAAATTTTATTTTTATTAAAATATCAATCACAGATGCGCGCTATTTAGCTTTAATATCATACAGTTACTATTACACTATTAACCCTTAAATCCTTTATATATGTATATATTAAATTAAAATTTATATAAATTAATCCTTTAAAAATATCCTTTGATGTATGTGCCTATTTTTATCTGATTACATCCGATAGGAACAGACCAACCTACAGAGACCTACCACCACCTCCGCCGATTCCGATCGAAGGTCCTCTTTTATTTACAATACGTTTTTTTTTTTACATTTTTATCATTTATTTTATTTCTCTTACAATTTACATTACAAAATTAAAAAATACAGTAAAATTTTCTTACATTTTACTCTACATACAATATGCAACATTATAAAAGTTACATTATAAAATTGAAAGTATATAATATACAATAAAATTATATACAATATATTTCTTTTTGATATGTAATTACATATCACCATTCGGTATGCGCGTACATATACACTGCTTTCAACGGTCGCGCCTAGTACAGTGTGCCTGCAATGCTAATGGAACAAGAATTAACAATGTTCAATTAATACAACATCGACAGTTAAAAAAATTTTTAGGTTGACAGTATTTTTCGTACAATACATTTACTACATTTCTGGCACGCTTATACGACCTTCGAACAAAGATATAAACGTTCCTTCGAGGCGAACATAATAACCGTGTCTCTGACTCTTGACAAACGTTCCTTCGTAGTGGCGAATATAATAATAAAACGGTCGATTTACGTCAAATACATTCCAAATTGTTACCATGGGACCCCCACCCATCTGTATTGCTGTGAACAGAATATTTAAAACATCTTTATAAAGGATATGTTCCACTTGACGCTCGCAAAGCTCTTAGAATTATTTTATGCCTGTCGTTTGTCAAATGTTAAACAAGAACGAATAATGTATACGAGTGTTGTGAGCACCAAATGATACGCATCCAAATGCTTTTGTTTATTTAAAACTTTGTATGCACATCACGAACGTATGCTCTGTCGAAGTATATCAACTTTTTATTTAAATGATTATACTGCCAAATAATTCTCGTAATTATTTAATTACATAAAAGATAGTTCGAAACATAAATACACAGATATATATGGTATTAAACCAATAATGCGGTAAAGTCGATAAAAGAAAGAGAAGCAAATACATATGCAGATGCAGATGTTCTGATTCGGCAATTTTGCACAATCACATGCATGATTCTCTGACAAAGATACAAACAATATGCTCTCATTATGGCCATTATAGTAATAAAATGGTTGATTTATATCGAATCTAATTTTTAAGCTGCCATGCATGTATATATTTCATAATTATGAACAGAATTAAGAGATTGCTCGCGCGTTATATATATTCGTTTGATTATTTAAAACTTCTTCAGTTCGTCACGAATATATGCTTTATTAAATCTGCCGTTTCAAGCGAAATATCTAATTTTCTGATCGATTATTCTATCAAATAATCATTCTAATGCCTACTGTACCTATAATTGCATCATCATTATGGAAAGAATAAATTGAGATACAAGCATGCATCATAAACATGCATGTATATTCGCTGATATACATATCACTTCATAAACAAACGTAAAGCATTATATGTATTACGATGACACAAATATTGTAATATCTGTGATTTTCTGAAAAACTTGAGACTTTAGAATTACGTTATTATAATTTCTAGCGCTAAAAACATTCCGCTAAAGCAAGAACTGTAACGAAAATAAACAGCTGAGCAATATCGTAAATTTTTCATTAATCTATTTATAGGTAAAGGTAAAGAATTATTAATATATCAATATGTAGTTGAAAAACAGGAAAATAGTTGCAATATTAAGGTAGAGGTAGCGATAAAGAAAGAAGAGAGAATTATGTTTTGTAGTTATATGGAATATTAATATTAGTTGTTGCGCGTTGTTGTATGAAAGTAGGTGTATAGGTGAATAATGTCCGTTTCTTGGCCTACTGCTGAAGCGGACTAGGTTCAAATATTTGAGTTTAGGTTGTGAGATTAACGTGCAAATAATGGGTTTAGTCGTTTAGGGTTTAAAGGATGGTTTTTCTAAAAGAAATTTAGAAAGTACGAAATAATGAATTAACAGTTGCACGCGTTAAGTTAAAAAAGTTGGTATGTGAGTTGGTTGGTTTATCCATGGTTGGTTGGGGTATCCGTTTCTCGGCCTTTTTGTAGCTGAAATTAAATAAATCTATCATTAATCTACTTATAATTTTGGATCAATGATATGTTTCACGGAATAATACTTACGCTTTTTCCGGTGCTTTCACGTAACCCTCGAATAAAGATACGAATGATACCCCTTCGTTATAACGAATATAGTAATAGAATGGTCGGTCTACGTCGAACACTAAGGGCACTTCGACTACTATCAGACTGTCAATTTCCACATCTGTGAACAGAGTATTAAAAAATTGCTTGTTATGTATTAGTTTGATTATTCGAGACTTCCTAACTCTGTGTCATAAATATATGTATGCTTTATTAAATGTGCCGTTTCGAACGAGATGTCTTAATTTCTCATTGATTGATCAAATAATAATCTTAATGCCCATTGTATAGTTATGCAAAGAGCACTTAAACATGCATGTGTATTCGCCGTTTGTTACTTGACAAATAAACGTAAATTACATTATATGTATTACGATTGCACGAATATCGTAATCTGATTTTTTTAAAATTCGTATTATTTCTGAATAAAAGACATCTTGAGACTTAAAAATCACGTTGTTATAATTTCTTATAGTGCTAAAACATTTTGCTAGTACAGGAACTGTAACGAAAATAACAGCTGATCGATATAATAGATTTTTCGTTAATCTATACTTGTGATTTTGAATCGATAATGTGCTTGGTGGAGTAATATTTATGCTTTCGCATGGCCTTGGAATAAAGATATGAATGATGTCTCCCTATTATAACGAATATGATAATAGAAAGGTCGGTCTACGTCAAACACTAAGGGTTCCGTGAAATCTGTCCACTCCATGTGGACTGAGATTCCGACTACTGTGAACAGAATATAAGAGATTGCTCGCTATATATCTACTTGAGCATTCAAGTCTTCTTTCACGTTACGAATGTATATTTTGTCAACGCTACTTCGAATTTACACGCAATTTCTTGTTAATTATTTGGTAGAGTAATTAACAAAAATTGTTATAATTATTCTACCCCAAATAATTCTTTCAGCTATCTATATAGAGGTGGTATAAAAAGTACAGACATATTAATCGCCATCAATAAACAATGCATTTTATTTGAAAATAGGAATAAGATATACAAACTCATACAAACATATGTCAACACTTTGACATTTTCAAATCAATCGTTATAATGAGATCGAAGTATTGAAAATGTTCAGCTAAAACAATAAACGCAACAAGCTTGCCAACTGGAATACCTTATAATTTGAGTTTGCTAATAACATTACAAATTATACAATACAAATAATTAAGTATTACAAATAAACATAAATGTCGAAATGTTTTAAAGATTTTAAAATAATATTTTTATAAAAATAAAAATAAAAATAAAATTAATTTTCATATTTTTATAATTAGATCAAACAAGAACTAAAAGAACAAGAATTAACAGTAAACACAAATCAACAGTAAAATTTTTAGGTTGACAGTATATTTTGTACAGTACATCTACTTCATTTCTGGCACGCTTACACGACCTTCGAACAAAGATACAAACGGTCCTTTGCTGTGACGAATATAATAACCGTGTCTCTTTTCAAACGTTCCTTCGTTGTGACGAATATAATAATAAAACGGTCGATTTACGTCAAATACATACCGAATTGTTACCATGGAACCCCCACCAATCGTTAATACTGTGAACAGAATATTTAAAACATCTTTATAAAGAATATGTTCCACTTGACGCTCGCAACGCTCTTGGAATTATTTCATGCCTGCACTTTGTCAAATGCTAAACAAGGACAAATAATGCTCTCGAGTGTTGTGAGCACCAAACTGGAACGCAACTAAATACTCTTGTTTATTTAAAACTTTTATGCACATGATGCATTGATGCACATCACGAACATATGCCCTGCGAAATATATTAACTTTTATTCGAATGATGATACTGCCAAATAATTCTCGTAATTATCTAAACTCGATAAAAGAAAGAGAAGCAAATAAATACATATGCAGATGCAGATGAAAATATTCTGATTTAGCAATTTTATACGGAGTACAATCATATTTCTGGTACTAATCATATTCTGGTTTAGATTAAAAATTGTTTGCGTGACATATTGTTGCACGTTCACGCGATCACACAACCTTCGAACAAAGATACGAACAATCTTTCGTCATAACGTTCGTTATATTGAATATAATAATAAAACGGTCGGTTTATTTCGAATGGACCTATACTTGTAAGTAGCACGACTTGAACTCCTATGCGAACAAAACACCAATAATCAGACATCGTATGACGAAGTACTTGATGACATCGTTTCTTTTTCGTCAACGCAATCCTTGCACGAATGTATGCTTTGCATGCCTCGCTACGAATCTGAGATTCGGTCCTCATTAAGAAAATATCTTTCACCTTTGACATTCTTTTTCGCATTTTACTACCAATTGTTGCTACCGATACCACTTGCGCTGAATTCATTCAAACTTTTATGTTCGTAAAAATCCTATAATTTAATTATTGGCCCCCGAATCAAATAATATCATCGTAGAAATAAAAACTGCAAGATAATCTTGCAAAATGCGGAAAAATTACGGCGAGTAATAATTGCAAGTGATAAATATTGTATGAAAAAAGAGAGAAAGAAAAAGGGATAAGCAGATTAATATAGACAAATCTTACAGATCGTTTAGCTGCTACTGTATTTTTTAATGATGTTCACATGCGATACATCTCGTTAACTTCTTAATCTCGAATCATGTACGTCGCCTCGGAATAGTTCGAAATCGTTTGACCATCGCACTACGAACGAAAAAGGCCTGTTCGCTTCAAAGTTCTCGAAATCAGGTAGAAATCTTCGACTGCTGATGCCTACCAGAGAAATGTCAATTTCCACCATATAGTCTTTTACGGTAAGATTTAAAGAAGCGACCGAGAACAGCATCGAAATGCTTTTAGAAATGGATTCGTAACAGCTTAGATTTAAAAAATCGCGCAAATTTCTTTTTTAGAGATGAACCGCAGAGATGCAATTTAAGTTCAATTTAAGAAATCTTTAATATGTTTAAAGATTTCTAAATTTTGAATGATATGTTAAAAAATTTCATGTGCTAAAATATGCTGAAAAATTCCAATCGTTTCTTCGAAATGAGGCTGGGGACTGGGTGATATGAACGCAAGCTATGCGATCACCATTATGCTTTCATTGCATGAAAGATTAAAATCAAATATTGAGCTGTCATCAAATGTCAATAGTCGCGACACTGAAACGCTCTACTTATTATAAAATTTTAATTACAAGATTTTTCGATTGTAATATCGAAGTTCAAACAACATATATAAATATCAATACGTATTATTGCAAATTGTCGTTGTCTGACGGAGGTAATAACATAATAGGTGCAACGTGAGTAACAGGTACACAACCAAATAAACTGCAGTGCGGTGTGTGATAAAGCGTGTATTAACAATGCAACAGTATGTTCGCAAAAGATATAAAGAAAGACAAAAAAAAAACAGAAAAGATAAAAAGATATAAAAGGTATATTGTGCAGAGCAGCAAATCTGTTCGATGTAAGAAGCACGTGAGCAACATTTAACTATCACACTCAGCTTACGGCAAATTACGGTAGCGTACAAATTCACATACATCCGTGCCGCGGAAACTCCGAGAGCGAGAAATTTGGAACTTTGCAACCCAATTAATATAATAACGTTAAAATAACGTTACATGCACAGGCGTAATCAAATCGTCTCCAAAATAATTTCTCAGAGTTTCTCAGAAGCGAAAAAGATATCCCAAATAAAATTAGGTGAAATATCATCTTGCTCTTGATATGAAATTAATTATGAAATTGATATAAAATTAAATTATTGCTTATCGTACTTATTATTACTTTTCTCTCTTGTACTACCTCGATTATGAATTACGTCATTGACTATTACTTGTTATAATTTTCTTCCAAAGACATAAATAATAAATTTTATACAAATTTAAAGTAACAAAAGATAAAATAAATAATAAAAAGCGAAATAGAAATATAGAGTATCCAAAGGAAATTATTTGACTTGCACATTGTATTTGAAATTTATTCATATATTTGGAACTCCAAGATAATATTTCATCTGTCTTTGGTTACAAACAATGCAACGAACGAAGCAAGGTGTACTTACCAGTGACGGCGGCCGCCTCGCTACCCTCCTCATTAACTTCGATGAAGGCTTTTTGGACGATTTTGTCGATCTTCAACCGTCTATAGTCCAAAATGCCACCAAATTCATAGCTGAAGTTGAACGGTTTGTCGAGACCCATCTATAACAAGTAGGATACGAGTAAGATACAATGTCGCATTTATTTTGCTTGAAATTATCGACGAAACATTGCGGCGTACCTTCTGAGACAACGTATCTCCAAGATTCAATTTGGACTCGGTCTTGAACTTGGGCAGGAACACTCGGACCTCGCGTTTGTACGTTTGGGCGAGGCGGGTGCTACATTCCGCGCTAACTTCCTCGAGTTTGTCGGTCAGCGCAGCTAGACCGTCAATTTTATTGGGTAGGATGATCACCATGCTGACCTTTTTATTCTGCGACAATAAAAATTAAATCCATAAAGAGAAATGATTCGTAAAGGCCCGAAATACACACTTGTGATGAAAAGCGGCAAAATAGGTATCTCAAACGTTTGATTAGATTTTTTTTCGAAAATTTGAGAAAGCAACATACCGCGTACGGCAGCTCGATGCATTTAGCGTCGTGTTCCGGCAATTCGGCGTACTTGTAGTTGCCTTTTCTGTACATAGTAGGAACTCCTTTTACGGTGTTGGCGTCAATGTAAAATGGACGGTCCGTGGTAGCCTTAGGATCAAACTCGTGGGCCCATTTGCCCTTAAAGTACACCGCGTTTGCGAGTATCAGTATAGTAAAACAATCCACGTCGGCTACAATAAATAATAAAAGTTAGCATGAACATTATTTTTAATTCGGTTCAGTAAATCAGTAAATTTTTATATAACTATAATATGAATATATAAATATATATATATATATATATATATATATATATATATATATATACAAATATATTATCCACAGAAAGCGAAAATATCTAGGCGTTTTATTACTTTGTTCTACGTATTTAATTGTTTTACGTTATCTGTGCAATTTATTTGTGCAAAATAAAAAATCACATATAGAATTGCATAGTGAACGAAATATGTATGAATATACGTAGATCGTTCTTTACCGGGACTAATAATGCTGTCGATGCGATTGTTGGTTTTCTCCTTGCACCAGGTATTAACGGTGTTCGCGGCTTCGTCGCCTTTAGCGAAGTCTACCGACTGAATGTCGGAACGATAGTATGTCTCGAGATCCTGTTTATACTCAGGTTTCACTGGCAAACTTTTGCCGATAAATATCTTGTTAGCGAGCTTCAAAGTGACATTCTCAACATTCTGAAAGGACAACATTTCATCTTCGATTAGTACTATCCTACGAGTGTCATAAAATATACCACAAAATATAATTAAACCTAATAATTATATACGGAATATTTGTATTCTCTCCATAAATATATATTCTATCATATTTTATAAATAATATATACTTTATAATTCTCTGTAAATTTGATAGTCCAAAAAGTAATATTTACATTCTATAAATATTATTCTACATTTTATCAAGTTTTGAAGATTTACATTCTGCAAATGGCTTATTGTGCAAATATTACGTTTCACAATATATTGCAGTTTGATAATTACATTCAATTTATCGATGAGATTCTGGTAACCTTCCAGAGTCTGTGATTTCGTATCTGGAAGCTTGAGAACATCTTTAAACTGTGCCTCGGTATCTCCGACAGCGCCGTTAGCAGCCATGCTCAGAACGATGTTGGCGCTCAGGGGAGAGCATATCAAATTGCCTGGTGCTTCTTTTGCAACATTCTGAAAAAAGGACATAAGCTTCATTCATTACGAATATCAGTATATCAGAAAATAATGAAATTGATTTGAGAATTAGGTGTTTCTTTTTTATTATTTTATTGCCGGCGTCAAGTCACTGATATGGTACTATGTATAATAGTACCTATGTTAAGATTAGTCGTATAGATTTTGCTAAAGCTGTTTTCTCATAATTGTTGATATATAATATGATATTACATTAATAAATAATACGAGAGTATACAATTGTATACAATATCAGTCTAATAGAACTTCAAGAATATTTAAATTCAATTAACATACCTTGACAAAGTTGGTAGAGAACAAATGAGCACCCTGAGAAACAGCCTGAATGGCCAAATTATTTCCAGTTGGTATGACCATGGTTGATGCAAACAGGCAAAAAATGCGAAGAAAGTTCTTTGTACTGTAATAACAAAAAGATTCAATATTATACATATTCATCGCAAAATTCAGTATAGCCATCAATAATAGTCAAGACGCATAATAAAAAAACAAAAGTTACAAAGCTATTTCTACTGGATTAATAATTCTAATATTAACAATGACATAAAGTTTTAAATACTTTTACGTTTATACGATCATCCTTAAAATAAAATAAACAAATATCTCTTTACTAATCCGATATTTTAATACGATAATAGTACCGTGTTGTTAAAATATAACAACGTGGAAAGAATCATTTCTTTGAGCGTTATAGGATTACTGATGAAAATTGATGTACACGTGCGCTCGAAGGTCGCATATAAATCAAAATGGAGGTGTAGGACATGTCGTCCAACGAACACGTGGTAAACACGGTCGTTAAAAATCTTCTACATTCACATATTTACAAATTGTGTACTTGCACAATATTTAAGCCTTTCAAAAAGCGATATAAAAATTAAAAAGATCCGAAGGCCAGTAACAGTGTTATACGTCTTTATACAATTAAGTAACGAAACGATGTTTTATGATCAACGGTTTATCGATCGACAGATAAATTTACTCGAGAGTATGAAAATAAACATAAAAATCGGATCTTTAAAGAATTGTACTTAGGTATTGTAAGAATGTCCAAATAAATCGAAGAGATAACTCTTGGGTATACATATATTTAACGAACTTTCGTATAATATGTCTTTCAGAACGAACGTACCTGGCGACTGGCTACTGGCGATTCTGGCGAAGCTCTGACTCGACTCGACTCGAATCAACACCCAACAAGACTGAAATTGCACGTGCTTCACGCACGTGCTTGCACCTTGCACGGACCTGCACGACGACCGTCGAAGTTGAAGCGCGCCTCGCGCCCCAAGATCCCTAGTTACCATCGGAGCAGCCGAACGTGATTGGCCGGATTCGAGGGCTCGACTCGCGAGCCAATCGCGTCTCACTCGACTGTCCGTCGGTGGCGCGGTGGCGCGGCGGCGCGCTGGCGCGTGCGCGTGCAAATAATACGTTACTCGTTCAACATCGGTACGAGACGCAGCGAGACATTTGTCGCTCGTGTAATTCCTTTCTCGTGAACGAAAAGAAATCCGGTTACGGAGTGTTGCAAAGTGAACGTACGCCGAATAGAATTGTTTCTTCTTGTGTCGACCAAAACGAGTGGGATGTTGTCACTGAACGAGATAACCTAAACGCCGACCGCCGCCGTGCTGGACGACGACACGCCGTACGTATCACCCTCCCGGCTGTGATTTGGCGGGTCTCCTACGGTGCTCCGTGATCGGTGAATTAATTTTACATGAAAGATACATAATAATGTTTCGAAGCGCGATACATCCGAATCTAAATAGAATCGGTGTCCCGCGTGTCGCAACGAGACGATAACCTCGAAATTCGCGTACGTGTCTCTTGCCCTCGTTTTGATTTCTACTTCGATTAAGTGAATCGGGTGGGAAAGACGAGCTTCAATGAATAGGTTGAACCTCTTGTTAAACTCATTAAATTAATAATTAATTGAGTGATTGGAGAGAACGATCGCGTTTGGCGTTCTCGCTTTGCTTATCGAGATCGCGAACGAGGGAACGATTTTTTTTTTAATGTGTGAACATCGAGAGTGCGAATACAATTTCGTTTTTCGTTAAAAAAACAGGCACGCAATTCGCTCGTTCACGTAATTTGTTGTAAATATTTCAAATTTATTTGCACGCGTGCTTCTTTATTCCTCATAACCTCTATTTTTAATTATATTTGTATTAATTAAATGTATAGTGTATAGTTTGCTATGAAATATAATGTAACTTTATTAAATAACTTCTAAAAAATTAACGCTAAATTGTATCGTTTGTAAAAACTTCCTCGCGATCGTTCTCGCAGCTCGGTGATCGTACATACTTACCATAAAAAACGATGAATCGCCGCGGCCGTAAGAACTTGAAAATTATAAAACATTCTCTGTTGCTTGTTCCCCAAATATTATTCGTTTTGCTTACAAAACTTTACCATAAACGAGCCTGTTGCTTCGTATTTCGTGCTCTTATCTTGCAGATTTAAGTATTAGCAAGAAAAAGAACTTGTCAATTCGATCGCGGCTTTTTAAAATGGAATTATTGCCGCGAAATTTTTTTTCTGATCTAATACACTCGACAGTACGTTACAAACTCATAGCTGATAGAATTTAACATTAACTAATAGACACTACAAAGCGCGTGCCATTTAATCTCGACTATTATATATTTTTAACAACATATATCTAATTTAATCTTTACATTTATTTGACATCAAGATAACTTGAATAAAATCAGTCGTAATAACTTGTCATTTATGAGTTGTCAAAACGTGATTCTCACGCCGACAGTTACTCTCGCAGTATGAATTGAGCCAAGCGAGAGAACCAATCGGCATCGCGGAAAAGCAAGAACAATTCAATCTTAATATTAATGGATAATTGAAATTTTACCAGACGAGCCAATAAAAATCATTGCAATGAGAGGATTGAGGTTTCAATAATGACCGGTACAACAAAACTAGTGATTATTCATGCCATACTTATTTTTAATATCTTTGTTCATTACATTTCTGTTTTGCTTACATACGTAACGCACAGAAATAATCACGAACAATATACGTGGTAAATGTTATAAATGCATAAAAATATGCGCATAAAAAGTTATCAAGCTGCACAATTTATATTAATTATATATAAATACGTATCTCTTTTCTTGTTCTCCTGTTAAATTTGCTTTAGTGAGGTAGTTAAAATTTCAGCAGCATCCCTTGAGAGACTCAGTATTCAGGATTAATAACATTTCCAAAGAAAAGCGGTATCACTTCGCGAACGCCCTTTTCTCCCTTCGAGGAAGTCTTTACTATAGTATACACAAATGGATGGTCTATTTCGAGTTCCTCCTCCTCGTAAAGAGCGAAAGCCTGTACCACAACACCTGTAACATAATTATTATAAAACATCGGAGAAATGTATCATCAAATCCGATCAAATCCTTCTATCTGCGAGACTCCATGCGGAGATAGACGGACTCGATATATCTCTTCTACCAGTATTTGGCATTTCAATTTTAACGTATATTAGACATTATCCATATATTACAGATAATGTCTAATATATTTACTATTAAAATGTCTTGTGCAATATTAGCAATCTTAAAAGAACACATTCAATGGTAATATTTTAATACTTCACACGTGACAAGCACAACACATATTAAGGCGTAGTGCGTTAACTACAACTCAAATGAAACACAGTACAAGTTACAAAAAAAAGCTGTTTATGCTTTGGGCAATACGAAAAGTGCATGCCAAAGGTGATCGTATTGATAAGTAGATTGATCTTCGATCTCGTATAACATTTCAAGGTTCGTCTCTCTTTTTTTCCTTTATACAAGACCTTCACATATCAGAATCGTAATTCTGTCATTTGCAACATCTCAAATCTTACACCGCTATTTACAGTATAGGAAATTGTTTTTTATAATCATATAACATCCGTATAAAATTAATTATCTTTCTGAGACGATTATTGCGGTTGCATTCTTAAACATTAAATGAATGTTTAAGGGAATATATCTGAGGTAACAGAAATGAACATAATGATGATATTATGTGAGAGATCGCGAAAAAGTGCATTGAAATATTATAAATTATAATTATTATTATAATTATTATAGAATCCTTTATATTCTTTGAAAGATGTGGTTCAAGATTACATCATTTATATTTTACACAAAACTCCGTTACGTGATTATTGCGTGCTTGGGTGGTTTTAAAGCATTAAGAAACGCGAATTTTAATGAGCTTTTATTAATTCTCTGATAAAATATTGAAATACAAATTTGAAAAGTCCAAAAGTGGAACGTGGAACGATCACAACGCTTATTACGAATTTCAACGTAACTCTTTTCGCGTCAGGATGCAAGAAACGTTAAACGAAACATTGCATCGCCAACTACCGCAATCATTCATTAATTTATCGATTATTTCAGGCCGTTGATTCGATCTCCAAATTATCGGACTAATTCAATTTGGTGACGAATCCGATGAACAGCGTTATATAAGATTCTTCTTGCGGTTTCGAGTTAATGACACCATAGACGAATGGACGATCGATATGAAACTCCTCGGGATCCTGGGCGGGGACAAGAATTGAATAATTCACCATCTCGACTTCTGAAACAAATCATCGATTCCCGTAAGACATATGTATATTTCCACTTTATTTTTCCGACATGTTTTGCTCCGAGCCTCGTGTTTTAAGCATGCTTCTGTCTCCTGCTGTATGTGATAGAACGCGCGAAGTAAATTGCTGTCTCATGCTGCATGCTCCATTTTATTTGTATAAAGTTAGTTACTTTATAAAGAGAGTTGAACAGACGGAGGGACTCTTTGTAGAAAATTAAAGAATTATACGGAGGACACACTACAGGATCATGCTGAAACGTGTGCGACAATCAGGACAATTAATTGCTTTAATATGATTTAATTTTGTTCGGTACCGCTTGAGTTTTTATTTCCGTCTCATATTATTTTGTCTTTTATTACAGTGTCATTGCTTGAACTATAGTCGTCGCACAAATCGCATGTTTTTTCATTCATAAATATTTGACAATTTTGTAAACGCGCTTCCTCCATCTAGAAGGAGTAATCACTCAGAAATATATTATATTCAAAAATTAAATTGTATATCACATGTGGTTGAATAATTGGAGGAAAATAACATAGCTCGAGTCAGGCATTACTGTTATTTATTATCACTCACAATACATACCAAAAGTTCTTTTTTAATTATTAGATTTGTACCGCGAGCTTCATACTTTTCAAATAAACACCACTTTAAATTGCACCTGCTATTTATTATTAAACAGTAGGTTCGATAACATGTCCAATGAACAGATTTACAACGTTATTTTCGGTTTCAAGGTTTGACTTGACGATGCTGTAGAGGAACGGACGATTCACTTTAAATTCCAGCGGAAGTGCGGGGATGGCAATAGAAACTGGCATTATTCCGATTACTGAAACAATCATTCATTTATGCTGTAAAATCTTCCGTCATCGATTTGGCTCCAACACGTAAGTGTATTCACGAAGTCCTGCTGCTTCACATGCAACATTGCTACATGTATGGAACTATGTCATGCGTCGCTTATGTCTGATAATGACGAGACGTCGAGATGGACCTGTGTTATACCGGCGTGAAATGCGATTACTTTTGTAATTAATTCGATGAAGGTAATTTACTTTCGGTAGAAGACTTGAACATATTCGGACCTAAAAATGACGGCACACAAATTGTTAGTCGACTCATTATAAACTCCCTTTAAGCAACAGTTTCACGCAAAATTATACTGGAATGTAAAAATATTGCACATCATCGTTCGTATATATTAATAATAAAAATAAACGACGCAATGTACATCAACTGTTAATAGTGTTTACAGTGGACTGCATTTGCTACGAAGCAAATAGCGAGGCCGCTTCCCCTTGCTGATTTCTCGCCTCTTCAAATTTCAGGTTGAACGCATTGTCCAAAAAAAAGTGGGACTATATCAAAGGAATTTGTTGCTGTGTTTGCGACATGTTTGACGATGCTATACGCGAATGGACGATCTATCAAAAAGTTATCGCCGGTCCATATCCGTGCGGATCGCTGATAGGTGATAACTGAAACAAATCGTTGGACAACGCGATGTAATACTTGCTGGCTTGATCGTTGATGCATTCGTCTTATTGTTAGCCATAACACGATTTTAGTCACAAAGCGATTTGTTTCACAAACACTCGTTTACATGCAGCATTAATAAATTTCAACCTTACAATACTAGCAATTCGTAAGTAATATAAATATTTTTTAGATCTGTTTTTTTACTTCTCTCAGTGCAATGTTTTATTTCCATTACATATCTTCCCTTCGACTCGTTTAATTAAATATTCATACCGATGCTTGATGTTGTTGATTTATTTTAAATTTAATCGTTCTCGTTTATTTCTTTTTAAAAATTTAATTGAAGTTATGAAGCTAAAAGATAGACACACTTAAATGTCAGCAGTCAAGTTCAAAGATTTTGGAGAACTTTGTTATTAAAATTATCAGAAAATTATTGCAACAAAGCACTCGCAGAATATTTGAGTTGACTATTTAATAATGCTAATATTAAAGTCAGGAAATACTCCCAAGAAGATATGGATGTCATTACATATTATTGCGGATTGAGGACATATCCGTAAAAGAGCGATAAGAAACTAGGCGCTTCCTCGGAACTGACTAAATTGACGATATTATAGAAAAATGGACGATCGATCATGAGGTCTTGAGTTTCCTGAATTATTTTGAAGACCAACTTCATTCCTGGAACATATTAGGATACATGTAGCATTTATACACGATAAAAATAGATTCTCATTGACTTTCGTTTATTGCATATGCAAAAATAAAATTATATAGAATTAAAAAAGTACGTAATTGTTAAATATAAAGTAATAAAACCCGAGACAAAAGACACATGTTCCAGTGCAAAATAAACTTTAGGAAAGAGAGATCTTTAAAAAATATAGAATTGTGTGCGAAAGAAGATACAAAAATTATGATGGAATAAAAATTCATACAAAAAATTGCTTGGAAATACATGTCAAAGGAAGAGATACATAGCGAGTTTATTTGGAATTAAACCTAAAGTAAATTAAATC
Source organism: Temnothorax longispinosus (assembly GCF_030848805.1). Taxonomy (NCBI): domain Eukaryota; kingdom Metazoa; phylum Arthropoda; class Insecta; order Hymenoptera; family Formicidae; genus Temnothorax; species Temnothorax longispinosus. The sequence goes on from NC_092369.1 coordinate 10,055,621, forward strand.
TTTCCCGAATTGTTTCATTACTTGATCTTAATTATGCGCAAAGAGATATTAGCGAATATCAGATATTTGTTACAATTATGCATAAAATCAGCGAGTAATGTTTTTGTTACTCTTACTACTTGCTATTTGAATATCCTCTATTCGCAATGTGAAACGCAAGTGTGAGAATTGAAAAAAATGTTTTCCTTTTTGTTCAGTCTTTACAAAGATGTAAAATAAATAGCGATAAAATTATATTTTTCTCACGCAATACATGAGATTTTGTAATTCGATATAAGAGAGAATGTCCATCACATTTTTTTGATTAATAACTACATCTCCAACTTTATTTCTCACGTACATATAATTACCTTAAATATTTGCATATTTTACATTATGCGTAACTTTACGTATGGTTGTTTAGTTTATATTTGCTTCGTTATTGAACATTTTATTTAATTTTAATTGTTAGTTCCTACATTTCTATACGTTATTAAGTAATTAATTGAGTTCATTTGGATGATTCAGGCGTAAAAATCCGTCCAGTGAATAAAGTTAATGGATCAGTTTCAATGCCACACTGTGTTGCGATAGCATATAAAAATGGGCGATTAACCGAAAACTCTTCGGATCTTCGAGGTGAGATTTTCGTTAGGAATCCTGAAACTATCATATTATATTTATTTATATTTGTATTTATTATACATAATATTATGCATGCAATAGATATCTTATAATTCTTAACTCTTTGTTCAAACTCATTTATTTATACTGTAATATCATATATGCTAAACGTATACCTATATTGTAAAGAGAATAATAAAACAAATTAAGTAGAAGTTGTACGCGCGTAAGAAACTGAATGTGTAGATCAATGTCGAGCACGGAGAATAAGTACATAGTATAATAAAAAGAGAGACTATATTAATCTATTTAAAAGAAGATATTCGAGTTAGTCGCGTGTATAAAAGCGTTTTAATACAGAGTGTTTTGTATTTATATTGTTACGAAGATTAAAATGTCGACAGTATTAATATAACAGGAATGTGCACATAATTTTGAGTGCGTGTAAGGCACATATGAATCATTACGTATGGCGTCATTTGGTCTACATATGGCGACTGGCCAGTGAATGTTATAATTGTAATGCTGGGATCAGTCGACGCAATACATGATTAATTTCGTAACCCGTTATATTTCAGGCTTAGCAACGATTCCGGAAAACAGTGTTATGGTGCGACGACTTCCAGATTCTTGGGTTTGATCAACTTTCACGATCGAGTAATGGAACGGATGATCGATATAGATTTCTTCCTCCCATACCAAAGACAACGTTTCTATGACTATCCCTGAAAGAAAAGTGTCGCTGATGGAGGCAGGAATCCTTTTTGCGTTGTTAAACATAGATATCATCAACCAAATCGTTCGTCATCACAAATCATTCTCATGACTGACAATTTTATATTATCTTTTATAAAGTAGTAAAAAGCAAAGAGAGAGACAAACATCATGTGTCGAAATGGTATGAACGAAGATAATGCATTTTAGTCGAAAGCCTTTAGATATTTTACACTTCGATACAGAAAGATTCGCTATAACATTTAATTAACTGATGGTGGGGAGAAAACGAGTGCGATTAAAAACAAATTTTAACTATATGCACATACATATATTCAAGATTCTGGTTATTATACACATGCAAAATATTGACGACATGCAATACACATACCGCGTACTGTATATATAAACCGCATATGTATTATTATTTTTATTTGATACTACATTAACGTTAATCATCATAACGTTAATGCAGCAAAATAGAAAATGCAACATGTATATGTGGAGGGGTAAAAGCTGTAGTGGTGTAAGTCAAATTTTTTTAAATATTGACTTACATCACTGTGGCTTTTACTCCTCCATATATATATATATATATATATATATATATATATATATATATATTGCAGTATACATTCGGACAAAGCAAATAAGCGCGAACAAACGCGAACGAACAACTTCAATGAGCGTGAATGGCGAGTTCGCGAGTAGCAGCTACTAGTATATAAATATTTAATACATATATCGATATTAAAACTAAGAGTAAAAAGACGAGTGAAAATAAACGATCATACACCGATTACATTATAGATTATGAATGAATCCGTTAAACAATGTGACTACGTCTGTGGACTTTCCGTCTGTCTTGACGATACGATACACGAATGGATGATCGATCGAGAATTTTTCCAGCGGCGTGATCGAGATTGCCGAGATTTTGTCCACGACGATCGCTGAAACACACGATTGATTATGACATGCGACTCACTTCCCTCGTCCGCTCGTATCGCAAAATTGTGGAGCAGAAATATAACATGCAAACGCAATGCTACGTAAATACATCACCGCGCTACTGCAAGAGGAAAATGTAAAGTCTGGACGCAGAGTAGCAAGTAAGAAAATTAGAAAAGAATAAAACAGAAACGTTACGACGCACAGAGATATCAGGGCAAAGAGACAAGATGCAACAAAGGCTTAACACGGTCTCAGCTTTTTATTGCAAACCTCGTGTCGACTATCGGGATCGTCGCCTTTTGGGAGGACTTCGAAGATGCGTAAGATGGATAATCAACTTTTCAGTCGGCTGCTAAATAGCTTCTTTTGTATAGAATCAATTAATATCTACTAAATTTCAAGAGAGAACGCAATAAATTGGAATTGTACAAAGAAACAAGGCCACATATGAGTAATTCAATTTTATTATAAACGTATCACTTTACTCGCTGATTCCTAATCTAACAAAACGTTCTCAGCAAGAAAGAAATTAGAAGATGCGTTTATAAATCGGTAATATGCCCGGCACACACAAGCAATTGCACCATGTCGATTTCGATCGCGTTGCACTGTACTGATGACATTATAGAAAAATGAATGGTCGATTTATATTTCTTCTAATATTTAAATTAGATTTATTGTTTGACTTGGTGAACGACTCGATGTGATAGCTCGTAAGGCGATCATGTTTTATATATTTTGATTGGAAACGTTTATTCGTGATTAATAGATAAGGATTGATTAAAAAAGTGGATCAATTGTCATATTATTTCCGTATATTTCAATGCCAAGCTTTTAATATATTAATATTTCTTATTTATCGCAATAGTACACAGACTAGATTCGACCAAATTATGTAAAACGTAAATAGAGATTAAATAATTTTCATTCCTTTGGTTCTTGCACAGGTACACATATAATACATTATTCTTTTATATCAATGTAAAAACAGTGGATAAAAAAAAGATTTGAACACTCCATCTCTTTTGGAACAATTTTACACGAGAAAGAAGAATATTACTGTAAAGCACAAATATATTTCTATTAAAATACATATCAATTTTTGTTTGTAATACATGAAGTGCATACTTTTCACTTTACAGTAACACTTTCGCATAAAATTATCCTGAATGACGGCGTGTTTAAATATAATTTTATTATCTATTGTTTTTTACATCCGTCAATTAAGCTATCCGAAAAGTCGTCGATACTTTTCCACGAATAGAAAAATAATATGCATATTCGTCACGTGACATATTTGAATAAAAACAAGATAAACACTTAATAAACTATAAACGCATACATACGTACAGGTGGTTGATAAATTATTATAAATTTCTTTCAAAGGTATTGAAAAAAAATATGTTTAGACCTGAAAAAGGAAAATTATATCTAATATAATATTCAAACATAACGTATCTATATAACGACACTAAAAAGTGATCACAAACGAGAGAATATGATTATTTATATCAATATTAATAAAAATAATTTTACATTCTTTTAAAAAAATTCTCGTATTATTTATAATTAAGATTCAAAGACAGAAAAAGGTACGGCACAAATATGTCAAGAATAATTGATAAAAAAACAAATATATAATTTTAAGAAAAAATACCGAAATGATTCGTGACGTAAAATCTTACTTTTTGTCAAGATGCAGATCACAAACCAAGCATGTATCGATATGCATGACGTTTTATTTATTGTGCCTTTATTTATTGTAAGTCGGTACGGTAACTGTTCCGGTAAACAACTGCACGGTGTCATCGTTTCCATTCTCCTGATGCTGAAGAACCTTGACAATACTATAAACGAACGGACGATCAATATTCACATTAATCGTTATCGTCAGACAGCGCATTTCGATGTCCACTCCTGGAAACAGATTATCGGATTGTTCGTGGGAATCGCGGCGAAATAAGGGTCGCGATTATAAGTCCTTATTCGCTTCCGTGGCACGATAAAAGGCATTAATATGCGTCCTGTTAAACTACAATGAGACGAAAGATGCGATGCCTAGCCTACATCTAGTGTGCATTACCGTGAGCATCGTGATAGTTTCATCTACTTTCTCTTATATCTCTTTCGGTGTTTTCTCTCGAGTTTCGAAAAACAACTACGTTGTGCCAATTTCGTGTAAAGATTTACGAGATGCTTCAAGCCGCACAATTCTCTTTCAATTCAGATATCAAAGATAATGTTGAGATAAACATGCTTGTTGTGATAAAATTTCAGTGATTAACAGTAATTAATTATTCGATATTGAGAATTAAAGTTTCTTTAGCAAATGAAATCTAAAAAAATTTTTTTAACAGAACCTTGTTTTTTTAGTCTATTTTAATAAAAATTTATATTATATATATATATATATATATATATATATATATATATACATATATATAATTTTTCTATATATTTCTCTATATTAAAAATGTTAAGAAAAAAATTTATTTTTAGAGTTTATGACTAAAAAGACATTTTTAATACACCCAATGTATTTTATAGAGAAATCGAATATAATAATTCTATTAAAGAATCTTTGCAATATAAAAAAAATTAATGAATAAAAAGACTATCTGTAATAAAAGCACCGTACGTAACGCACACTTGCCAAAAGCGGGCGTTTAAACTATCATACAGATGATGTGATAGGAGACATTTAAAATGAGACTGAAAAATGCGAGATCTGAAATGCTTAATATTTTATTAATAACTTCTTAAAAAAATGCAAAATTCAACAATATAATAAAGAAACACGCAGTAAGAAAATATTCAAACAAATCAATGGTTAACCTGGTGCAAGCGAATGTTAAATGAACTTAACAGTTAAGTGAAGTTAAACAAATTATTCACTCCCAGTGCTCTAACGTTGTTATCTATTACTTTCTGTGAAGCCAGTTATAAATTTTGCATGATATTTCATTCTCTCGATTTCCAGGATGACTGTCGATTTGTTTGAATGGAATTTTTTTTTCTCTTCTCGATACGGCGCGATCTAAGAGAGCTGCATTCATTTATGTATTAAGCTGTATTAAGTATCATATCGGATTATATTGTGTCGTAACATCAATCTCGAGATATATTAAGGGCTCGCTGAAGGTTCAACGACGAATCCGACGAAGAGCGGAACTACGTTGTGTTTAATGGCGTAGTAGAAGGGTCTATCGGCGTTGAAGATTAGCGGCTCGAATGAATGAGCTGACAGTCCAGGTAAGACATGTACATCTATAAAAAAATCACAGGACCAAATCATACGGACGTGTCGACCCACATACGTTTCCGCGTAAGTCTCGATCGAAGCGATTTTGTTAGAGCACGATCGACGCCAAATTCTTCCGTTTCCATGGGACTTTCGAGCAACAGAAAGTTGAAAGATGCGACCAAAACTGTTTTCGTCACGTTGCACGTTGAAAATATCGCGAGGGAGAAACTTTATCGATCCAGAAGTACAGAGTACTAGAAAATTAGAAGCGACAGCTACGTAACGATATTTTTGTTCATCTCATATTAATATATCTGTTGTTCGATAGCGCGCATGTGTGATGTCCATGTATAAAATCATGTAATTTTTTTGATAAAGTGAAATTAAGTTGTTACGCTTTTTGTGGTAGTTTAATTTTATTTTTTATATCTTACGGTAACGCAGAGTAACGCAACGTAGTATAATATATATAGAACGCAATGCATTTAGCATAAGCGAGACAAAGACGAGCGTACGCACGGAGTGGGAGCGGACGGACGGCCCAGTCAGTGATTTAGTTAACTAATAAAGGCCATTGCACGTAACAAGATTTTAGTCATAATCGTAAGACCGTAAGAAAATAGACCAATCACACTCGGTTATTCTTCGAGCTCAAGGAGAATAATCGACTGTGATTGGTCTATTTTCTTACGGCCTTACGATTATTACTAAAACTTTGTTACGTGCAATGGCCTTAAGGCCCACCCAGATAGCACAGCTGATCTTTATGAGTTCAAAAAGATCTGAATCTGATCTTTATGAATTCATAATGATCAACTGTGCTATCTGGGCAGTTTCACAAGTGTCGGTTAACTTTTAACCTTAGATTAACTTACTCTCTGTCTCTTTCTAAGGGGGACGTTAGAAGGAGACAAAGAGTGAGTTAATCTAAGGTTAAACGTTAACCGACACTTGTAAAACTGGGCCTAATAGTTAAATCATATGTCTATCTTTGTCTCATGTAAAGGATAAACAAAGACATATATATGATTTAACTATTAGTTAGTTTACCAACAGGTTGGAACAATCGGGCCTTAAGGCTCCTGGGTAGTCACCGCGGCCATATTGGATTCTTACTATATCGAGGCGAGGAAAACACCCAATTTTGTAGTGCATGCCATTTTCAAATAAAAAAGACATTTCAATAAAACATCACTATAGATCGTTTCAGAACACTTCCGAAATTGGCCGAAAACTACCCTTTTCCCTCGACAATAAACAAACAGCCATAAAACGAAGCCTATAAACATCCGGGAAAAACAGCCGTTTAACGACTATCGAAAGAAGGTGAAAACGTTCCTTCCGCATGCAAATCTTACTTTTCGCCCAATTTTACGACTTTCACGAATATGTTAAACGTTAGAGCACAAGCACAGAGCGAATAATAAAGAAATAGCATGCACAACAAAATAAGTCGTCAATATGTCACAAAGGACAGAATTCTCCTTTGGAGAGAGTTCTGATTTCTGCCGCGACGGTACGTCGTCACCGTCAACGCAGAGTTCTCGGCTCAGGGACCAGGAGCCTTAAATGTAGTAAATGATTTATATTATTTAAAAAAATTTATAAGGCAAAAATGTATTTATTGTTTGCCATGTTTCGTAGTTGTGGAGAACCATGTGGAAGATTGCCGCAAAACACAATAGGGATATGCATAGAATTAACTTTGCATATTTGGTCTCTTATGTAATTTAATTTGTTTTTTATTTTATATATATTAAATTACATCAATTTTAATCATTACAGTTATAAGCATTTTTAGACAAAGAATGATTTTTGTTTTACGGTAAAAACAGTAATGCGCGTGCCACTTCGCAAATCGACGCGTTATTTATTCTTCGAAACGCTATTGCGAAACGAGAAACGGAGTTATTGCGATAAACGAGAGCCCGTATATTGTATATTTTAAAAATTCCTACGGGGTAAAATATATGTACGTATAACGAAAAATTCTCTCCGTGTAGAACATCTTGTAACGAGTTGTATTGCAGAGATAAGAAGCAATACGGGAATAGTACAATTACTGACGAAGGGAGAAGCGAGAAATGAGAAGGGATCGGAGAAAGGAGAAAGTTGGAAAGTAAAAAAAAAGACTAAAGAATCTCTTAGAATTGAAATAATAACAACAGGGTAACAGTAAGAAATGAGCGTAGTGATAGAAAATACAAGAAACATCTATCTATCTATAATTATTTTCAAATTAATGAGAAAGTGCGAGATACTACGCGAATCGCGGTAACGAAAAGCTGGTAATGTATCTATTATTTTATTATCGACCATTATGTTCGATAAAATCTGCAATTTCAAAATATATCGGGCTGTATTGCGCGTGCGATTCCAAATTTCGATGTGTTTCCGCGCGGTTTATTGTGCCGTAATATTCGACGCCGCGCCGACTTGACTCGCGTTGTACCGGGTGGGGGTAAAGTTACCGACGCTGTGACCCGAGGGCTCAGTGTGTGTGTGTGTGCGTCGGAAGGTGGCGGGTATGGAACACGCATCGACCGCGAGTCGAGGTGTCGCGACGCGTTTAATTAGCGAGGGCACGATTAACCCGGTGTCTCGGTACCTTTGAACCTCTGGCATCCTCGCGTAATCTCGGCGTTCGTGCGTCGACGGACACGTCGAGACGCGCGCATCCCGCGAGATTTATTAGATCGAAGTGTGTCGCGCGATCCCGTCGACGCGGACGGAGCGGCGATCGTGGTTTCCGACGCCGCGCCGCGCTGTACTCCGCTGAGTTTAACCCGGGGAAGTGTTTGGTTCGCTCGTTTTGCGGTGTGAGACAACGATCGCGAAAGAACGCGATGGAAACGCGTGTCGCTCGTCGTTCGAATCGAATTACGGGGACGCGAGAGAGCACGGCTCGAGCGCAAGCGTCGCGGCGTCGGCGTCGTCGGCGTCGTCGCGATGGATGACGCGTGAAGTTAGCCGCGCGACATTCGAATTCCCTTCCTCGCCCGAAAGAGAAAGGCTTTCTCCTCGCATTGACTTGTGGAACGTCGCGGGTATCCCGTGGCCTTGTACATACGATCTTGAATTTCATTCTGTCGCGATGCGGCACGCGGATTGTACGATTAACGTCGGGAGTGACGTGTAAAATGACGCGCGATCGTTGTAATATCTCGGTAATTAGCACGCGCGATCGTAATTAGCCTCGTTCGGGGCTAGCGGGGGTGAGTGTTGTGTAAGTGCAATGAAGGAATCCGAGGGGAGGAAGAGGCCTATAGGAGGCATCGGGCGACAGCGGAGCAACCCTGAGGTGAGTGTGTGTGATTTATTATTTATACATTTTTATGTATTTTTATTTCGCGGAATTGATCGTTTATCTCTATGACGGCATATTCTACGCACCATTTTGTATCATTGTACAATATAACGCGTATAAAATATTTTCAATTTTTGCTACTTCAGACATTCAATAAGGTGTTTATATTTGGAACATATTTTTTCAATACGTCTGAGATTTATGATTACTTAAATTATTCAAAAACTATATATATGTATTAGCTTTTATTTGTTGAATTTCATAAAAGATTGCACCTCAGAAAAATAAGCTAAACGTCAAGAATAAAAAAAAATCTTTTAGACATTACATAATTATCTTATTAAATACCTGAAACCCCAGATAAGAAATCTAATCGCTCGCAATAATTATTTCTTAAAGGATGAATTTTTTGGAACCTTGTTATAATTTGAGTATATTTCTGTTTTACAGTTCGACGAACTTTGCAACTCCGCTGCTGCGCATCGTGTCGGTGAGTTAAATTAACCCTTATTTCAATTTGAGATTTTGAATTTGTGAAAATTGAAAAATGCATGTTAGACATGCATAGAAAATGTGCATGTATCAAAGAAAAGAATAGAAAAAAGTCTTGAATAAATATCTCATTCAAAATATGGATGTATTGTTTCAAAATGAACGGGCTATATAGGATAGATGTTAAATCGGTATATTCAATCCTGTATATCTAATTATAAAAATATATATCAATTTATTGTATGCATACGAGAATGCGCACGGAAGAAAAATCCAACAAGCTAATTTTATTCCAATCTTTAGCCCATCCATCAATAATCGATTTTTTGTATCATTTAAAATAAATTATACCAGATGTCATGATAGAGTGAAATCAGATGACGTGGACAATAGACAATAGCTTTAATTAAGCTTAAATAGTATATTCTGGACTTTATGTTAATAATTCGATTTTATAAAAAAAAAGTACACATTGGATGTGTGAATTGTATATTTTTTAGTATTAATATTTGAATGATTAAAATTGTCGCATCCGATTAAACCGATCGTTCGACGTTATGATGAAAGAAGTTTTTTTTTGTATGAAACTGATTGCAGAAAAGACAGATCGTTTTTGTAATAGAAAACATCTCTGTCAATAATGATAACGATTTCCTTTATTGCAAGCATCGTACGTGTATACGAATGTAAAAGTATAAAACTAGCGTTTAGCGATTAACATACGCATTCAGACCAAAAACATAAGAAAAAGACGTAACCCTAAGACACATTAACCGTGACTGCCAATTCTGCTCAATTTTCAAACGCATCTAGACTTTCGGTTCGATCACATGGCCTTGGAATAAAGCTACACTTGGCGATTTGTATTCAATGTAATAGTAGAACGGCAGGTTTACGTCAAATTCTGGTACCGGTCGAAATGAGGAAATGAGCACGGGTCGGACAACTGCAAACAAAATGCAAATTAACCATGTCATATCACCGTCTGAGAAACTTCCGTTGAATCCTTTTCGCTTGTGTGAAACACGAATGTATGGTTTTTCCGCGTCGTTTCTTGCTCATTAATTAATTATTACGCTTACTGCAACGATTTACGGTGAAACAGATGTTAGGAAAGTGGGATATTCAGCGAAGAAAAATTAGGACTCATACTATATCCATTGCTAATATAATATTTTATATTTATTGTAAAATATAATAATCATAATTCGAAACGGTTTCGAGTAAGAAATTAATCAACTCTTTAATGTCGCGTTAATTTCGTATCGCGAATTTGCCACACGCTGAAAAATTCATATGATAATCTTTTCCACATGTTGATAGTTTAATTAATCTATTTCCGGCGCGTTCACGCGACCATCGAATAAAGAAGTATTCAATGGCCGATGCTGGATTTGATAAAAAAATGGTCGATTTATATACACTGGTATACTGATCGAAACACTGGGAGGGAGAGTCACAACTGTGAACAGAATACGAAAAACTGTTTTTTTTTTGCGCGTTTGATTGTTCATGAATTTCAAGATTTTTTTCATTTATGTTCTGTCGCCATTGCTTCGAATTTAATATACGTATGCCTCCTTTTATCGATTGTTCTACAGAAAAATTCTTATAACCATTTAGCGATATGTAATTTAGGAATTCTAAATAAGTACAATTTAAAAAGCAAAGATACATGCTTGTTATTTGCCGATAAACGATGTATGTTAATCGACGATGAATGTTATTTGAGAATAAGATGAGATTATAGAAGTGTCGAAAAATGAACAGAGATTTTTTAATTATATTGTTATAAAAGAGTGACCAGATGCTAAGAATGTCTAGCAAAAACAATAGTCGCAATAAAAATAGAGAGCTTACCGGACGGGAACTTTTTAATTTGAATTTACTAATAAATATTTTAATTAGAATATTAAATTTTTAGATAAGAGATTCTTCACCTCATTGTAAGATTCGTTACATTTTCGATACGTTTCGATACGTGACCGCCGAATAAAGATATGAAAGATACAAACGATGTTTTGTTGTTCAGCTCTGAATACAATAAAACGATCGGCTTATATATATATATACATATATATATATACATATATATATATGTATGTATTATCAACTGCAGAAACCTACGCATTGTCAAACTTAATTTTTAACTTAATATATATTCAGATTTCTTATTAATTATTTTAACATAAGTGTTGTAATTATTTAATTATAAAAGAGAATATACGTAATACGTATAATACTTGGCTCTAAATGATGCTTCCTATTATTCAAATAGTAAAATATTTGCAGATTATACAAATAATTAAGTATTATGAATATATAAATATCGAAATATTTTTGAGACTCTAGAATCTCGTTGTCATAATTAAGATCGAATAAGAATTAAAACCGTTCAATTAAGGCAATATTGACAGTTAAATTTTTAGTTTGACAATATTTTTCGTAAAGTAGTACAAACGATGTTCCCTCGTTATGGCAGATATAATGATAAAATGGTCGACTTATGTCAAATTCTAATGGTTCCCTAATTTTAAATAGGCGACCCAGTTTTTCTGATAGCTGTAAACAGAATATTAAAAAATCTTTATAAATCCTCTTGTTCATTTAAAACTTTTCATGCACGTCATGAACGTAATGTGCTCTGTAAAAGTGTTTCAACTTTTTATATTCGAATGATCATACTGTTAAATACGTGAATACGTATATTATTCGCCGCTAAATAATGCTTCCTCTATTAATCAAATAATAAAACATTACAAAATATACAATACAAATAATTAAGTATTACGAATATACGTAAATATCGAAATGTTTTTGAGATTTTAAAGTCATATTGTTATAATTAGATCAAACAAGAACTAAAAGAACAAGAATTAACAGTATACACGGAGAAAATTTTATAGTAAATATTACTATGGTGTCGCACTAGCTGCGGACTAGCATCGAGGAATTTCAAGGTAAAATACTATAATTATTGTTTTAAAAACGATTAAATAACGTAATTTTTACCATAAACATAGTAATTTAACTTAAAATTCCTCGATGGTCCGCAGCTAGTGCGACACCATAGTAATATTTACTATAAAATTTTCTCCGTGTAAACACAACATCGACAGTAAAATTTTTAGGTTGACATTAATTTTTCGTACAGTACATCTGCTACATTTCTGGCACGCTTATACGACCTTCGAACAAAGATACAAACGTTCCTTCGTTGTGGCGAATATAATAATAAGACGGTCGATTTACGTTAAATTTTACTTTGAAGGAAGAAAGGAACCCGATCTTCGCAGCTGTGAACAGAATATTTAAAACATCTTTATAAAGGATATGTTCCACTTGACGCTCGCAATGCTCTTAGAATTATTTCATGCCTGCACTTTGTCAAATAAGGACAACAAGGACAAATAATAACAAAACAAGTAACTTCCTTCGCCAGTAAATAAAATTCAAAACAACAGTCGTTTCGGAGTTAACTCCATTAATGTGAGATTTAATATATTAATTTGGCCATTTGGGTTGAACAAAAACGACTGTTGTTTTGAAGGACAAATAATGCTCTCGAGTGTTGTGAACACCTAGCTGGAACGCACCTAAATGTTCTTGTTTATTTAAAACTTTTCATGCACGTCATGAACGTATGCTCTGCCAAAGTGTTTCAACTTTTTATATTCGAATGATTATACTGCCAAATACGTATATTACTCGCCGCTAAATAATGCTTCCTCTATTAATCAAATAATAAAACATTACAAATTATACAATACAAATAATTAAATATTACGTAAATATCGAAATGTTTTTGAGATTTTAAAATCATATTGTTATAATTAGATCAAACAAGAACTAAAAGAACAAGAATTAACAGTAGACACAACATCGACAGTAAAATTTTTAGGTTGACAGTATTTTTCGTACAGTACATCTACTACATTTCTGGCACACTTATACGACCTTCGAACAAAGATACAAACGTTCCTCTGTTGTGGTGAATGTAATAATAAAACGGTCGATTTACGTCAAATAATTTCCCTATTACCCCGGGACCACACATATACTTCAGTGTTACTGTGAACAGAATATTTAAAACATCTTTATAAAGGATATGTCACACTTGACGCTCGCAAAGCTCTTAGAATTATTTCATGCCTGCACTTTGTCAAATGCCAAACAAGGACAAATAATAACAAAACAAGTAACTTTCTTCGCCAGTAAATAAAATTCAAAACAACAGTCGTTTTTGTTCAACCCAACTGGCCAAATTAATATATTAAATCTCACATTAATGGAGTTTTATTAAATCTCCATTAATGTGAGATTTAATGTATTAATTTGGCCAGTTGGGTCGAACAAAAACGACTGTTGTTTTGAAGGACAAATAATGCTCTCGAGTGTTGTGAACACCCAGCTGGAACGCACCTAAATGCTCTTGTTTATTTAAAACTTTTATGCACATGATGCATTGATGCACATCACGAACATGCCCTGCCGAAATATATTAACTTTTATTCGAATGATGATACTGCCAAATAATTCTCGTAATTATCTAAACTCGATAAAAGAAAGATAAGTAAATAAACACATATGCAGATGCAGATGCAAATGCAGATGCAGATATTCTGATTCGGCAATTTTATACGGAGTACATATTTCTGGTACATTCACAATTCACATGATCCTCGAACAAAGATACGAACGATATTTTCTCATTATGGCGAGTAATAGTAAAACGATTGATTTATATCGAATATGATTTTTAAGCTGCTATATATAAATATATTTCATAATTATGAACAGAATTAAGAGATTGCTCGCGCGTTATATATTTATTTAAAACTTCTTCAGTTAATTCTTGTCACGAATATATGCTTTATTGAATCTGTCGTTTCAAACGAAATATTTAATTTTATGATCGATTATTCTATCAAATAATCATTTTAATGCCTACTGCATAGTTATGCAGAGAATAAATTGAGATACAAGCACATAAACATGCATGTACATGTACATATATTCACTGATGTACGTATTACTTCACAAACAAACGTAAAGCATTATAGTATTACCATTACACAAATATCTGTGATTTTCTCTAGCTCGTATATATAATTTCTGAAAAATTCGAGACTTTCGAATTATTATAATTTCTAGCGCTAAAAACACTAGCGTATAAACCTATCCTGCTAGTACAAGAACTGTTAAACGAAAATGATCAGCTGATCAATATCGTAGATTTTTCGTTAATCTGCTTGTAATTTTCGATCAATGATGTAGGTATTGATGATTAATGATTTTCACGGAGTAATATTTACGCTTCCGCTTTCACGTAACCCTCGAATAAAGATACGAGCGATACCCCTTCGTTATAACGAATATAGTAATAGAACGGTCGGTTTACGTCGAACACTTCGACTACTGTCACACTGTCAATCCTAATTTCCACAACTGTGAACAGAATATAAGAAAACATTTTTATGCGCGCTTGATTGTTCAAGATTTTTTTATTTATGTTTTTTCGCGATTGCTTTGAGGGTCTGTTTAGGGTCTGTTTTCTATTGCTGAACTAGTGCAGCCAGTTCAGCAATAAGAAACAGATCCTTATAATGTATACCTTACTACTTTATATCATTATATGTATACCTTTTTTATCGATTATTCTACAGAAAAATTTTCATGACCATTTAGAGATATATAATTTAGAAATTCTAAATAAGTAGTTTAAGAAGCAAAGACACATGCATGTTATTTGTCGATAAACGATGTATGTTAATCGCCGAGGTCGATGAATGTTATTTGAGAATAAGATGAGATTATATAGAAGTGTCAAAAAATAAACAGAGATTTTTTAATCATATTGTTATAAAAAGAGTGACCAGATGTTAAGAATGTCTAGCAAAAACAATAGTCGCAATAAAAATAGATAGTTTACCGGACGGAAACGTTTTAATTTGAATTTACTAATAAATATTTTAATTCGAATATTAAAGTTTTAGATAAGAGATTCTTCATCTAATTGTAAGATTCGTTACATTTTCGATACGTTTCGATACGTGACCGCCGAATAAAGATATGAAAAATACAAACGATGTTTTGTTGTTCAGAATATACAATAGAACGATCGGCTTATATATATGTATTATCAACTGCAGAAACATACGCATTATAAAACTTAATTTTTAACTTGATATATGTTCAGATTTCTTATTAATTATTTTGACACAAGTGTCGTAATTACTTAATTATAAAAGAGAACATACGCGAATATGTAGATTAGTTGCCGCTAAACAATGCTTTCTGTTATTCAAATAGTAAAATATTTGCAGATTATACAAATAATTAAGTATTACGAATACATAAATATCGAAATATTTTTGAGATTTTAGAATCTCGTTGTCATAATTACATCGAACAAGAATTAAAACCGTTCAATTAAGACAGTATCGACAATTAAATTTTTAGATTTATAATATTTTTCGTAAAGTATATCTATTACATTTTTGACATGTTTACACGCCCTTCGAACAAAGATACAAACAATGTTCCCTCGCGGATATAATGATAAAACGGTCGACTTACGTCGAAAAAATTCCAATGGTTCCTTAATTTCAAATAAACCACCAAGTTTTCTGATAGCTATAAACAGAATATTAAAAAATCTTTATAATCTCTCTTGTTCATTTAAAACTTTTTATGCACGTCATGAACGTATGCTCTCTGTCAAAGTGTTTCAACTTTTTATTCGAATGATTATATTGCCAAATACGTAAATACGTAGGTATATTACTCGCCACTAAATAATCGAATGATTATATACTGCCAAATACGTGAATACGTACATTATTCGCCGCTAAATAATGTTTCCATCTCTGGGAAAAAAAGAGACGGTTAAGCAACCCACTTTGGGGCCCACGAATAGTTATCAAATTATTTGGATATTGTAACCCTAATTTTATGTGTTTTGACTATAAACAGTACCGCGTAACTAAAAATCGTAATTAACTATTCTATTTATTTCAAAGATTTTTAAGTTATACTATAGTCAATTCTCTCAATTTATAGTTCTGTCGATATTCAGTTACGCAAAGATAATTTTCACTTAAGGGACACTAACCAAAATGTTAAGGTGCTTAACTGTGGGTCAAACCGATAAACATTTTTCCTAAAACATGGCACTATTAGTAAAATAATGGTTCTTCAAATAATAAAATATTACAGATTATACAATACAAATATGTATTACAAACATATATAAATATCGAGGTGTTTTTGTGATTTTAAAATCGCGTTGTTATAATTAGATCGAATTATATAACTAAAAGAACAAGAATTAACAATGTTCAATTAATACAACATCGACAGTTAAAAAAAAATTTTAGGTTGACAGCATTTTTCGTACAGTACATCTACTACATTTCTGGCACGCTTATACGACCTTCGAACAAAGATACAAACGTTCCTTTGTTGTGGCGAATGTAATAATAAAACGGTCGATTTACGTCAAATACATTCCAAATTGTTACCATGGGACGACTCCCAAACGTTAATATTGCTGTGAACAGAATATTTAAAACATCTTTATAAAGGATATGTTCCACTTGACGCTCGCAAAGCTCTTAGAATTATTTTATGCCTGTTGTTTGTCAAATGTTAAACAAGAACAAATAACGCATACGAGTGTTGTGAGCACCAAAATGATACGCATCCAAATGCTTTTGTTTATTTAAAACTTTTTATGCACATCACGAACGTAATGCTCTGCCGAAGTATATCAACTTTTTATTCGAATGATTATACTGCCAAATAATTCTCGTAATCATCTAATTACATAAAAGATAGTTCGAAACATAAATACACAGATATATATGGTATATTAAACCAATAATGCGGTAAAGTCGATAAAAGAAAGAGAAGCAAATACATATGCAGATGCAGATGCAGATGTTCTGATTCGGCAATTTTGCACAATCACATGCATGATTCTCTGACAAAGATATAAACGATATGCTCTCATTATGGCCATTATAGTAATAAAATGGTTGATTTATATCGAATCTCATTTTTAAGCTGCCATGCATGTATATATTTCATAATCATGAACAGAATTAAGGGACTGCTCGCGCGTTATAATATATTCGTTTGATTATTTAAAACTTCTTCAGTTCGTATCACGAATATATGCTTTATTAAATCTGCCGTTTCAAACGAAATATCTAATTTTCTGATCGATTATTCTATCAAATAATCATTTTAAGGCCTACTGTATAGTTCAACATCATTATGCAGAGAATAAATTGAGACACAAGCATGCATGTATATTCGCTGATATACATATCACTTCATAAACAAACGTAAAGCATTATATGTGTTACGATGACACAAACTATTGTAATATCTGTGATTTTCTGAAAAACTTGAGACTTTAGAATTACGTTATTATAATTTCTAGCGCTAAAAACATTCCGCTAAAGCAAGAACTGTGACGAAAATAAACAGCTGAGCGATATCGTAAATTTTTCATTAATCTACTTATAATTTTGGATCAATGATATGTTTCACGGAATAATATTTACGCTTTGCGGTGCTTTCACGTAACCCTCGAATAAAGATACGAATGATACCCCTTCGTTATAACGAATATAGTAATAGAATGGTCGGTCTACGTCGAACACTAAGGACACTTCGAATATTATCAGACTTTCAGCTACAATTTCCACAACTGTGAACAGAGTATTAAAAAATTGCTCGTTATATATTCGTTTGATTATTCGAGACTTCCTCACTCCGTGTCACAAATATATGCTTTATTAAACGTGCCGCTTCGAACGAGATATCTTAATTTCTCTCATTGAGTGATCAAATAATAATCTTAATGCCCACTGTATAGTTATGCAAAGAAAGAATTGAATTACAAGCACCTAAACATGCATGTGTATTCGCCGTTTGTTACTTGACAAATAAACGTAAAGCATTATATGTATTACGATTGCACGAATATCGTAATCTGTGATTTTTTAAAATTCGTATTATTTCTGAATAAAAGACATCTTGAGACTTAAAAATCACGTTGTTATAATTTCTTATAGTGCTAAAACATTTTGCTAGTACAGGAACTGTAACGAAAATAACAGCTGATCGATATAATAGATTTTTCGTTAATCTATACTTGTGATTTTGAATCGATAATGTGCTTGGTGGAGTAATATTTATGCTTTCGCATGGCCTTGGAATAAAGATATGAATGATGTCTCCCTATTATAACGAATATGATAATAGAACGGTCGGTCTACGTCGAACACTAAGGGTTCCGTGAAATCTCTCCTCAAGCTGTAGAATGAGATCCCGACTGCTGTGAACAGAATATAAGAGATCGCTCGTTACATATCTATACTTGAGCGTTCAAGTCTTCTTTCACGTTACGAATGTATATTTTGTCAACGCTACTTCGAATTGACACGCAATTTCTTGTTAATTATTTGGTAGATAATTAACAAGAATTGTTATAATTATTCTACCAAATAATTCTTTCAGCTATCTATTAGAGGTGGTTTAGAAAGTAACAGACATATTAATCGCCATCAATAAACAATGCATTTTATTTGAAAATAGGAATAAGATATCATACAAATGTCAACAGTTTGACATTTTCAAATCAATCGTTATAATGAGATCGAAGTATTGAGAATGTTCAGCTAAAACAATAAACGTAACGAGCTTGCCAACTAGAATACCTTATAATTTGAGTTTGCTAATAAATATTAAACGCATTGAATTTTTAGATTAAAAATTGTTTGCGTGACATATTGTTGCACGTTCACGCGATCACACGACCCTCGAACAAAGATACGAACAATCTTTCGTCATAACGTTCGTTATATTGTATATAATAGTAAAACGGTCGGTTTATTTCGAATGTCGGCGTATATGGACCTATACTAAGTAGCACGACTTGAACTCCTGCGAACAAAACACCAATAATCAGACATCGTATAACGAAGTACTTGATGACATCGTTCCTTTTTCGTCAACGCAATCCTTGCACGAATGTATGCTTTGCATGTTTCGCTACGAATCTGAGATTCGGTCCTCATTAAGAAAATATCTTTCGACGTTCTTTTTCGCATTCTACTACCAATTATTGCTACCGATACCACTTGCGCTGAATTCATTCAAACTTTTATGTTCGTAAAAATCCTATAATTGAATTATTGGCCCCCGAATCAAATAATATCATCGTAGAAAAAAAAACTGCGAGATAATCTTGCAAAATGTGGAAAAATTACAGCGAGTAATAATTGCGAGTGATAAATATTATTGTATGAAAAAAGAGAGAAAGAAAAGGGGATAAGCAGATTAATATCTATAGACAAATCTTACAGATCGTTTAGCTGCTACTGTATTTTTTAATGATGTTCACATGCGATACATCTCGTTAACTTCTTAATCTCGAATCATGTACGTCGCCTCGGAATAGTTCGAAATCGTTTGACCATCGCACTACGAACGAAAAAGGCCTGTTCGCTTCGAAGTTCTCGAAATCAGGTAGAAATCTTCGACTGCTGATGCCTACCAGAGAAATGTCAATTTCCACCATATAATCTTTTACGGTAAAATTTAAAGAAGCGACCGAGAAAAGCATCGAAATGCTTTTAGATGGATTCTTAATGGCTTAGATTTGAAAAGATTATGCAAATTTTCCTTTATGTTCTCATTCTTAAAGAAACTTATATATATTTTTCACGTAATATTTAGATTATATTGCGTATATTATATAGGTATAATTGAATATATTATAATAAAGTAATATAAAAACGGTATATAGATATTATTATTATTATTGTGACATTACATTAATATTGTTTCCTCATAGAGGAAGCTTTGTTTTTTAGAAATATTATATCTTTTTTACATGAGACGTTAATATCAATAATCTTATAATTATAGTTTATTATATTTTTTTAATATAAGAAGAAGAAAATAAATATCATATAGTAAAAACAAAAATTATTAAAGAATAGTGCCTTCGAACCGATTTAAATGCACTTCGAATTCCCCTAATTTATTTGCGTTACGTTGTACGCAAAAATTAGTAGATAAAAAAGATGTAACATATGGTAAAAATATTGATTAAGAAAATTCTTACGTAAAAATATAATAAAGCTATAAAGATAAAAAAGCAAAAATAACCACTAAAATGGTCAACAATTACTATTTTATATATATAGTATTATATGTATAGTATTATTATGTCTCTTATTCTCGTAGAATTATCAGAGATTCTATTAATGTTTTATGATTTTGTATTACGGAATAATTAAATCTATTGAAGTAATTCGTTACATATCACATAATATGTGCAATAAATTAAAAGGAAAATGGTGCCTTTTTTAATAATAATCGCGCGCCTACTTAAATATGTCATTTAAACTGCATATTTTAGGACTTAGATATGCACAATTAGATCTAATTTAGCGGTAATAAATTTACGAAATTTAGTTTCTATTATTACACAGATATTACTTTACAAATTATAGATCTCACGACATATACTATCAGGTAAATCATTTTCTACGAAAGATGTATATACTTTATTAATCATAAATCAAGTCTTTAAGTATGGATAGTATACGTTATAAAAATACATTTAAAAAGTATCATTGTATACATTCGCGTTTCTGCCACACACGTAATAACATACAAAAGACATTAATTATTATTTTCTATCATTACGTAAAAGGATATAAATATTCATTATTACTAGTCCAGGAGCTTCATTAAGAATAATGTGACGCTGTTGTGTTTAATGATCGCCAGGAAAGGATGATCGACGTGAAGTGAAATAGGCTCCACCGGATGCCAAGAACCCGAAAGAGGTCTGACAGAGGCACCTGTCAGAAGATTATTCCTTGTATCAATTATCCGTTTTAATAGTCGGGATGCGCTCTTGGATGCCCAGAGCACGCGTTCAAATAAAATGTTCAGACGTGAGATGTTACTGATTGAATATTAGTCATGCTGGGACTCTCTTGATCAGACCGTGGAAACTAGTTCAGAGTGCAGGAAAAAGAAGGAAGAATTTAGCGTGATAATGTATCATCGTAAAGTCGGCGAGTTGTGAGTCAAGCAAAAATCATGAAAATCTTTCGTTTCGTATATACGTTTTGTATTTGTTCTTTTAGAAGATACTTGTTCTAAATTTTTTATTCCGTCCAATATGCATAGATCCATTAGGTCCACACATCTTTTTTCGTCAATTTTCTTATATATAATCAAATAAAATAATTCTATATTTCATCAGATGTATCTATGCTTCGTTGTCGGATGTGTATTGAATCGGAGAAAAGCGCGATCCAATCTTATCGTTGCAATGTAACAAAACTGTTCATGTCAAAGATTGGTAGTCCGATTGATGGATAGTATTATAATAAAAATATCATTTTTTATTACGCGCGCTTCTCTCTCATAATAAAATAGTTACGAAAAGCTCGAGAGATTTTTTCCTGAGAATTTTGTTATTTTTCCTCTCTCTTTTTCCTTAATAGCTTTCACTAGGCTAAGTTGCTATTATGATTAGCGTACTCCAATGAGATGATTAGGCTATTTGCTATTCACTGCATTCTAATTTTGTTTTGTATTTGCGTAGTATCAGATGCTGTGTAGAATGCAGCTGTTATATCCTTATCGTCGTGAACCGTAAACTGCATAAATCCCCGGTAATGTCGCGAGAGACGTGTATTCTAAGTTTGTTAAAGATGATTTAACGTTGGAGAATGAATATGACAATCCACTTCAGCTTTACATCCATAAATTTTGAGCTTCTGTTACTTCACCAATCACATCCAATCACTCGCGCAAATTTCTTTTTTAGAGATGAACCGCAGAGATGCAATTTAAGTTAAATTTAAGAAATCTTTAATATGTTTAAAGATTTCTAAATTTTGAATGACGTGTTAAAAAATTCCATGTGCTAAAATATGCTGAAAAATTCCAATCGTTTCTTCGAAATGAGGCTGGGTGATATGAACACAAGCTATGCGATCACCATAATGCTTTCATTGCATGAAAGATTTAAATCAAATATTGAGCTGTCATCAAGTGTCAATAGTCGCGACACTGAAACGCTCTATTTATCATAAAATTTTAATTACAAGATTTTTCGGTTGTAATATCGAAGTTCAAAAAACATAAATATCAATACGTATTATTGCATATGATTGTCGTTGTCTGACGGAGGTAATAACATAATAGGTGCAACGTGAGTAACAGGTGCACAACCAAAGAAACTGCGGTGCGGTGTGTGATAAAGCATGTATTAACAGTGCAACAGTATGTTCGCAAAAGATATAAAGGAAGGCAAAAAAAAACAGAGAAGATAAAAAGATATAAAAGGTATATTGTGCAGAGCAGTAAATCTGTTCGATGTAAGAAGCACGTGAGCAACATTTAACTATCACACTCAGCTTACGGCAAATTACGACAGCGTACAAATTCACATACATCCGTGCCGCGGAAACTCCGAGAGCGAGAAATTTGGAACTTTGCAACCCAATTAATATAATAACGTTAAAATAACGTCACATGCACAGGCGTAATCAAATCGTCTTCGAAATAATTTCTCAGAGTTTCTCAGAAGCGAAAAAGAATCTCGATGTATCCCAAATAAAATTAGGTGAAATATCATCTTGCTCTTGATATGAAATTAATTATGAAATTTATATAAAATTAAATTATTGCTTATCGTACTTATTATTACTTTTCTCTCTTGTACTATCCCGATTATGAATTACGTCATTGAATATTATGTGTTATAATTTTCTTCCAAAGACATATATAATAAATTGTATACAAATTTAAAGTAACAAAAGATAAAATAGATAATAAAAAATGCGAAATAGACATATAGAGTATCCAAAGGAAATTATTTGACTTGCACATTATATCTGAAAGTTATTCATATTCGGAACTCCAAGATGATATTTCATCTGTCTTTGGTTACAAACAAATGCAACGAACGAAGCAAGGTGTACTTACCAGTGACGGCGGCCGCCTCGCTACCCTCCTCATTAACTTCGATGAAAGCTTTTTGGACGACTTTGCTGATCTTCAACGGTATATCCGAAATGCCACCGAATTCAGCGCTGTTGCTGAACGGTTTATCGAGACCCATCTATAACAAGTATAGGATACGAGTAAGATACAATGTCGCATTTATTTTGTTTGATTATCGACGAAACATTGCGGCGTACCTTCTGAGACAACGTATCTCCAAGATTCAATTTGGACTCGGTCTTGAACTTGGGCAGGAACACTCGGACCTCGCGTTCGTACGTTTGGGCGAGGCGGGTGCTACATTCCGCACTAACTTCCTCGAGTTTGTCGGTCAGCGCAGCTAGACCGTCAATTTTATTGGGTAGGATGATCACCATGCTGACCTCTTTATTCTGCGACAATAAAGATGAAATCCATAAAGAGAGATGATTCGTAAAAAGCCCGAAATACACATTGTGATGAAAAGCGGCAAAATATCTCAAACATTTGATTAGATTTTTTTCGAAAATTTGAGGAAGCAACATACCGCGTACGGCAGCTCGATGCATTTAGCGTCGTATTCCGGCAATTCGGCGTACTTGTAGTTGCCCTTTCTGTACATCGTAGGAACTTCTTTTACGGTGTTGGCGTCAATGTGGAATGGACGGTCCGTGGTAGCCTTAGGATCAAACTCGTGGGCCCATTTGCCTTTGAAGTACACCGCGTTTGCGAGTATCAGTGCAGTATTAGGATCCACGTCGGCTACAATAAATAATAAAAGTTAGCATGAACATGATTTTTAATTCGGTTCAGTAAATCAGTAAATTTTTATATAACTATAATATGAATATATATATATACGAATATATTATCCACAGAAAGCAAAGGTATCTAGGCGTTTTATTACTTTTCGTATTTAATTGTTTTACGTTATCTGTGCAATTTATTTGTGCAAAATAAAAAATCACATATAGAATTGCATAGTGAACGCGTATGTATGAATATACGTGGATCGTTCCTTACTGGGACTAATAATGCTGTCGATGCGATTGTTGGTTTTCTCCTTGCACCAGGTATTAACGGTGTTCGCGGCTTCGTCGCCTTTAGCGAAGTCTACCGACTGAATGTCGGAACGATAGTATGTCTCAAGATCCTGTTTGTACTCAGGTTTTACTGGGAAAATTTTGCCGATAAATATCTTGTTAGCGAGCTTCAAAGTGACATTCTCAACATTCTGAAAGGATAACATTTCATCTTCGATTAGTACTATCCTACGAGTGTCATAAAATATACCACAAAATATATAAGTAAAACTAATATTTTGTTCTAATTAATAACTGTAAATGGCTTATTGTGCAAGTATTACGTTTCACACTATATTGCAGTTTGATAATTACATTCAATTTATCGATGAGATTCTGGTAACCTTCCAGAGTCTGTGGTTTCGTAGCTGGAAGCTTGAGAACATCTTTAAACTGTGCCTCGGTAGCTCCGACAGCGCCGTCAGCAGCCATGCTCAGAGCGATGTTGGCGCTCAGGGGAGAGCATATCAAATTGCCTGGTTCTTCTTTTGCAACATTCTGAAAAAAGGATATTTTCAAATTAACTATACGAAAGCTTCATTCATTACGAATATCAGTATATCAGAAAATAATGAAATTGATTTGAGAATTAGGTGTTTTTTTTTTATTATTTTATTGCCGGCGTCAAGTCACTGACATGGTACTATGTATAATAGTACCTATATTAAGATTAGTCGTATAGATTTTGTTAAAGCTGTTTTCTCATAATTGTTGATATATAATATGATATTACATTAATAAATAATACGAGAGTATACAATATCAGAGTCTAATAGAACTTCAAGAACATTTAAATTCAATTAACATACCTTAACAAAGTTGGTAGAGAACAAATGAGCACCCTGAGAAACAGCCTGAAGGGCCAAATTTTTTCCAGTTGGTGTGGCCATGGTTGATGCAAACAGGCAAAATGCCAAGAAAGTTCTTTGTACTGTAATAACAAAAAGATTCAATATATAGTATATATTCATGATTCATCGCAAAATTCAGTACAGCCATCATGGCCATCAATAATAGTCAATACGCATAATAAAAAAACAAAAGTTACAAAATTATTTCTACTGGATTAATAATTCTAATATTAACAATGTTTTAAATACTTTTACGTTTATGCGATCATCCTTAAAATAAAATAAACTAATGTCTCTTTACTAATCCGATATTTTAATACAGTAATAATACTGTGTTGTAAAAATATAATGCCGCGGAAAGAATCATCGCTTTGAGCGTTATAGGATTACTGACGAAAATTGATGAACATCTGCGCTCGAAGGTCGCATATAAATCAAAATGAGGTGTCGGACATGTCGTCCAAGGTAAACACGTTCGTTAAAAATCTTATACATTCACATATTTACAAATTGTGCACTTGCACAATATTTGAGCCTTTCAAAAAACGATATAAAGATTAAAACGATCCGAAGGCCAATAACGTTTTCATACAAGTAATGAAACGACGTTTTATGATAATCGGTTTATCGACAGATAAATTTACTCGAGAATATGAAAATAAACATGAAAATCGGATCTTTAAAGAATTGTACTTATAGGTATTTAGTGGCTCAAGGCACGTACAATGATACAAATATTTAAAAATTATTTTAGACGTTGAATAAAAAATATTCATTTATTACTTTTCGCCCGCGTAGAATAAAAAATTTAATAAAGTTGATTGTCCAATTAAATATTTTGCATATCTTCCAATCGCAAATATATTTTTTGCACTCATTTTGTTACTTTTGATTACCTTGTTTTTTTAATCGTTGTAATTGTCACGATGAATCATATGTGCATGTCGTAAGACGGGATAACTATTAGTAATCATTCGTATTTGCAATTAGAAGACCATTACGTAACGGTATAGAATAATAATATAATCATATCATAATTTTTCACACGGATATTACACATTCTAACGTAATATCGATTTACTGACGCGTTCCCCTACCTACATTACACGTGCATTAAATAGTACAATGGTTTTCGCAGATCGTTTGATTTCAATAACTAACGAATTACTTTGTGCTATATTATAATACGTGTCTAATTATGAATATCGTAAACATTTGCAAACGATTACTTTAATGCAATTTAATTGAATAAAAGAAAAAATAATAGGTATAAAATTGAATTCTTTCTGGAATTAACAAAGTAGGAGTACAATTAAAACTGCGCGAAGGAAATTTCTATATGACTAACCAATGTAATGAATAATTACATAAATGATTGCTCAGTTCACGAGCGTGTGTAAATTCAAGGCGAATGTGATTCAAGCCAAACATATATATCACTTTTCATCGTCTTCTTTAATCGCACGACATAAACCTGTTTTCGACAGACCGTATGCTCTTGAAGCTAACGTCATTCTCTCTTTTTTTCATTTAGATCGTCTATGTTTCATTTAAATTCCAACGCGGAATAATTGCCCCTACACACAAGCCGCTAGGTGAATCGGAAGTCGATTACGCCCCGAGTTTCTCAGAGAGCTACGAGGAACGTGACAAACAAGGATACGGGCAGGCGATACCGTAGCGATAATGGAAAATATTATTTCAGCAGATAGACGCGACCCCGGTTCTGTCGAGAGGGCAAAAGTTTGACAATTTATATAACTGGCGATAAACACGACCGCGCTGGTGGGATGTCAACATGGGATGCGGGTTATTTAACCGTCTTTTCTTCCAAGCACTCGTCCCAATCTTCTCCTTCAAATTTTATTTGAGGATTAATTTTTTGAATGCTTGAATTATAACTTCCTGTCAAGCTAAAGTTCCCTTCGAAACACGAATTATAGAAAGCGATCTCGACGAGTTGAATTTCTTGTGATACGCGTACACATCTTCATGTGTCTATATTGAATTTTTTAAGTTAATTAAATGTTACAACGTTTTGTAATCTGTTTTTTAAGCTTATTAAATCAGAATTCATTAGTTTTCCCAGTTGTTTTCACTCAGCAATTGATTGGACACGGAGAGAACAGTCGTTCGATCTTTGGCCTTCAGTGCTTGCCATTGAAGGGAGGATAATGAACCTGGGACACTCTGCACATATAGATAATTACATTGTTGCGTAACAAAAACGATCACGAAAAGAATATAAAGTACATATTACTTGCGGACCGTTATATATATGCTGACAAGCGCAAAGAATGTGTCAATATTATGTCTGTTTAATGATATCTATCGATATCATTAAATCTTTTTCTATCGATATCTCTAATTATTGAAAAATTCTGTGCTTGCAACAACAATTGTGCTAAATCAAAAATAAATTGCGTCAAGTTATATCGCTATCGCTATGCTAATAAATATATGTAACATTTTTTTAAAACTGATAAAAATAAGACGTCAGAAGATTATAAACATGAAAATAAAAATAAAAGTAAAAATCAGTATTCTAAAAATAGTTTTTGTTAGAATTTACATTATTTTGTAGAAAAATCATTACTTTTGATTTTTTTTTAATGTTGTCCCAAACCTTAATATTGTTATAAAACTGAAATAATTTTTCTTAACATTGTTGCAAAATTTAATGTTGGTATAAAATTTGCAGACTTTTGCAACGTTGTTAGTTAGTTAACTAAACATTGTTTACTTAGTTAACTAAACATTAGTTGAATTAATTAATTCTTGATTAAAGAAACTAAATAAATTGTTGAAACAACTAATGTTTGTAGTTAACTAACTAAAATGTTTAGTTGAACGTATCGGACGAAATATTTTTTGGGATTAACTGGATTAACAATTTTTTTTCTCAGTGTAACTTTGGTAGAAATTAAATTTTCCAAGAATATGACGTTTGCAGATTTTTTTATTTTCAAGTAATTTAAATGTCATTAAATGTATTGCAAAATGTTCATCGCATTGCAAATATTACGCAAAATATGACGCTCGTATAATTCCCAGAATTATTTAAATCAAATCAATATCAAAATATATATGACAAGATATCACTGCATTTAACGCGATAAAACAGAAATAACAAACAAGAATATCGCAGGACCATTAAACTGATGATGTTTCCTGGAGCTTCGTCGGGGAAAACCCATTAAGATTGCTAATGTAACAGTCACATTATGTGCGTACGACTAATCATGTATGACAACTAGATACATATATACGATGGATATAGGCGGACAAAGATACGACAGTAATCTTGTTTAGTGCAATGGTTTCTTTCTTGATAGCAGTAATGACTTCCACATGTTTAGAGAAGAAATGAATGGAAAATTTATTTTAAAAGAGACGGATGTTTTTCTGATAGAAACACTGCCTGAATAATTTAATTGAAATTTAATCGATTAGTCGACATGCCGTTGTAAGCTCTCTATATATAGTATAATTATATTTAATTCAGGAATTTCCCCCCGAAATTACGAGTTTCTTCTTCGTTCATCTTCATTTTTTTCTTTTCCTGATATTAATGACGCACGACTTTATCTTATGATCGTATAAGATTTTATAGAATTTTTGCAAAGAATTAAAAGAGTACTTTTGATTATTTTCTTTTGCATATTATTTTATGTTAAAAACATGAAATGCCTTTAATGTAAACTAAAAATAAGTGATAAGTCGCATAATTATGGTCGTGTATTGCAAATTTATGGGGAGATAAATAGTTTTTTATGAATCGTAATGTATGTATCTTAAATTATCGCTTATGTACGGTAAAATTGATATGAACGATAAAGTTTTACTGAGTTTGTTGTGTTTTGTGTCTAGAATAACATCAAGCGCAAGATAAATATATTATCACATCGGAATTGCGACATGATAAAAGAATTCCATTGCATCGTGAATCGAACGCGCCGTTATCTCGAGTTATCTCATTTTTGAATTTATTTACTTATTTTTACACGTTTATACTAGAAGAAGTGATACGTTGAACATTAATGCGATTTCATTGCTCATCGATGTAAAAATAGTACGTAACTCTTACGATGATTAATTTATTCGCAAGAAGACTATATCGCCGAGAAAAATACAACTCAAAAATTTCGATTTTGAGTTAAGTCCATAAAAAGTATAGCCTAAGATGTTTCCTACATGCTATAATAGTGTTACAAGTCTTATATGCAAAATTCGCCCCACGGAAGCAGAGAGAGAGAGAGAGAGAGAGAGAGAGAGAGAGAGAAGTGTCATTATTCTTTTAACCCGATTAAGTTGCGGTCGCTGGATGAATAGTGCCATAAGTGAATTGGCACGTTTTCAAGCAGATATCTTGGAGAGAGAAAAAAAAACAGTATAAGTTTCATTATAACAAAATGTCATAATTGCAACTGCGTTAATTATCTCACAATTAAAAAAAATTGAATTAATTTTGTTTTTCCTCTCTCCTGGAAATTGTGAATTTTTGAATTGTAACAGTATTCTTCTCGGTGTGTGTGTGATATAGTTCTTTTATATTCATTCTAAATTTTTATGAAACATAACAAGCCGTACGTTTACGTAAATTTCAAACTAACGCATATACCGTTCCTTCAAAATCTTTCTTTTTTTTTTCTTTTTTTTTCTTTGTCTGATAAAGAACTCAAGCACACGATGCGTAACACGGAAGCAGTATAATCGCGTCGAGATATCCTGCGATAAATCTATACGCATCTAATCAGCTGCATCGTGCATTATAAACGCAAAGCAAATCTGGTTAATTCTGATGTGACGGTGTTAATCAACCGATAATGAAAGAAAAGTTCACGCTGCGCAACTCTGGAAATGAATCACACCGGGCGAGAATGGTATCCGGCACGGATCACCTTGGAGTCTCAGAATTATGACTCGCCGGAGAGCATTATCGCCGATATGTCAATTCGGTGCGTATCGATAACACGTCGTCGTATCAGAAGGGATTCGGCCAGACTTGTGTGTCCAATAACGGCACGTTCTTGTGCAGAGAGAGAGAGAGAGAGAGCGTTTGGGGTTATCGCGGTTGCAAAGGCAATCGATGGTCTATTTGATCTTGTTGACGCGAAAGGAATTATAAGAAGCTAAGAATCTAATTAAAAAATCAAATTTCGGGTTTATTCTCTTTCACCATATTAGCTCTCGAATGCCCTTTCGCGATTTCGTCTGGCACGAAAGTCCTTTCTTTTTATATATTCAATCTTTTGCAATATCTTCGTAAATTCTCGACAAATAAACGCACAATTTTTTAGCAAATGTATATCGAAGTTGGATTTAACTTAAAAAATTTGAGAAAGTCTCTTCGTGAATTTGGAAATGTTTGTATGCAAGCGCGCGGATGTTTGAATAAATCCTCTATCGTTAAAATTATGTTTGGATTTAGAATATATTTTCCCAGTATATAATAAAAATAAGTTGAATAAAATAAATAATAAATCTGTAGTTCTTCAAAGTTCTTCGAAGAAATTTTCATACTGTCACTTCTCAAAGTTATGTGAAGGGATATCACGTAGGCAAGGACAATAATAAAAGCGGTGACTTTCAAGTCAAAATAAACTAACCGGAACGGAATCAAATAGGAGTCGAATGATTTGCTTACGTGTTATGCTAAATTGAAAAATTCCGAACACTAATATATTCTATAAAATACAACTTTATAACATATCGATCAATTATACTTTCATAAATACATGTAAATCTAAGAGACAATATGTGAGATTATACACAAAATTATACACATATAATTAATAATAAGAATTTCTCCAATTTCTAAAGCGCGAGATATTTTTACAGACGTAAAACAGATTTGGAAGTTTAAATATGTTTACAATTATTATTCGGTTAAATCTTTTAGACGCGGAGAAAAAGAACTTGGGAATTATTTCTTTCAATCTTCGCAAAATTATATCGGGTTCAATCTTTACGGTTAAGAGTAAGAGACGTCACAATTATCACAAATAAGCATGTCACTTCCTCATAACCTCGGGAAATCTTAAGTCATCGAAATTACACCAGTTTTAGTCTCTATTTCGCGGATCTATAAAGGAGGGATTTTTAGTTTGCTCGCGCCCGATGTCGAACGTGAACGAAGAAATAAATAAACTTGAACTTCATTGAAATCCGATCAGCTCGCTTCCTTACCGATTAATTGAATCTACTTACGTGTACGCATCTTGCTCAACAAACTTGTCTCCTTTGAACACTGAATGCTTACTGCGGAGGACGATCCGGCGAGCGAACATAAAATAGCTCGTATCTCTCCTCAGGAAAACCCCAGCCCCCGCCAAGAGAAACAAGTCCGTCGACGTATGCGATCGTAGCGGCACGACCAATCGTGAGGAAGCGCGCGTCCGTGCGACTCGAATCGGTGTCGGTGCTCCTTAATCGATCCGCGATCGCGACCCTGAGGTACCTACACGCGTCATACCCGGCGTGGAATACAAACACGCGGCTACCAGGGAGATCCGAAAATGCAATCGCGCAACGATCCATCGCCTCCTTCCTCGCCTTCTCCTGCGCGAAAAGCTGACTGCCGGATTTTTCGCGCCAATTGTCGACTTGGATCGTGATCGAGCGCGGCTCGATTCAAGGACGGAGAGCGCAAAGGAGACTTCCCCTAACCGCGGAGATTGAACCCGCGGATATAATATCGTTTCCCGAGGCTCGAGAGGCACGTATGAAGATAATTGACAGAAAATAATCCTTTTCTTCGCCAGTAATAAGTAACGAAAATGATCGTTTAGTTCGACCCAACTATGGCCGTATTTATTAAATCGCAATTTTCACAACGACCATTGGTTCGTTTCAAGTGTAATCTATAAGTAAAAATAAAAATGTGGCATAATAAAAAAATTTGCTATAACTTTCTAGACAAAACTTTACAATTGGTATATAAGGATATTTTGTAGAAAGCCACATTTTTTTTTACTTTTATGACTTACGATTAGATTATATTTGAAAAGGACCAAAACCAATGGTCTGAAACGTGAAGATTACGATTTAATAAATATCAGTGAAGTCAAGCTAAACAATCATTTTTGTGAAAATAATTCTTCTAGATTCTTTTTACGACACCTGACACTTGACTAAGAATTATCTTCACGAAATTACAGCATCGGAGATTGGACTCGTCGAAGTCGAACGGTTTCAATTTTTGATTCTCTGTTTTGCCCCAGTCATCTCACCGATTTTATCGCTGTATTTTTCACCTTATTCTGTGCGTGGGTTTATTTTGTTTCTTTCCATTTGCTAATTATAACAATCTTGAAGTTACATGTTAAGTTATGGAAAGTTATATTTAGACCTTTTGGTATCTTTTTGAACGATCATTGGAAAGATCCTACTGAGCGAAGGATTTATTTTTACGTGGTACGAAACCAGTTCTAGGAAACCAGTTGCCCAGTGCAAGGTTAAATTCATAAACGTACTAACACTTTCCCTCGACTTTGATCTCCATAAGTAAGTAATCGGGCAAACATTTGTGCAGGTGCGCTTCATCTGCATTTTTTACATACTCTTGTCTTAACGACCTGTTATGGCGCGGAAAAGACATGAGAAACATCAAATAGAGAAGAAAACGAAGCTTAGGAAAATGGTGAAAAAGGGAAAAGAAAGAAAAGTTTAACATCTCTATCTTTCGAATTAATATAATATTTATATATTTCGTTCGTTAATTATAAGTTAGTTGAGTGTTACATAAGCATTACATTCGGCCTGTTAATTACAAGAAAAGCATATTAATCTGTTTTTAGTGAGTATTAATTTTCGATTTTTTTAAAAATAATATTATCTAATGGAATAATATATTTGGATTTTTCAATCGATCAATTACATGTATCATGAGGAGAAATTCAATTAATCTTATTCATTCAAAAAATTAATGAATATTTTTACGCTGCTATTTTAGACCAGACTAGTGTGAGAATATTTATGTTTAGTTCGCTGTGACTTTTATTATCTTACAATACGGCCAAGTTTATATCCATCGCCGTAAAAAAATATGCTTCCTACGGAGACGAACAGGGAAAAGTCGCGTGGAGAGATATATTACGCGGCAAAACCGGTTATTCTACGGGATTATCCTATAGTTTGAGACGTTACAACTTGTTTATATCGTAGTCTCGCGACGGTATAAGAATTAAACGAAATCGAGCATTTCGAGAATTGATAAGATATTGAAAATCTAGATAGGCGGTTTCTTAATTCTCTTAGGATTGCACGTACTATTTCAGACTTCCGCAAGAGTTAAAAATTATTTTAAATAAATATATTTAATTTACTTCAATTAATGAAAACTAACCAAAGCAGAGCTTGGTGCAAAAGTAACCATAGTTTGCTCATAGTTCAGGGGAACTATGAAACTTTATATGATTTTTGCCAATTAATTTTCTTTTTTTCTTACAAGTTCAACGAACGTAACTATATAACGTAAGAAAATAAATGTAGAAATCCGAGTGCTTTTCTCGTTACACAATAGCGTCATCGAAGACAGTCTATAGCTGCGTCACCAAATTATGCGGAACGGTCAGCTATTTTAACTTTTGCTACCTGCTTCACATCACCGTTAGCTTTTAAGAACCCGACGATAAAAGATCTCCCGAGATAAACCGGCTTTCCCCCGAAATTTTCCATGAACTGATCAGGATAAGTATTATGGAACTTTTCGGAATGGATTCCGATCGGAATTATTCTATATTTCCTAGAAAACATAATAGATATCTAGGAAATAACTAAACAATTCCATAATACGTATCCTGAGTAAATAGAAAGTATGGGAGAAAGGGAAATGAGAGAAGCAAAAGAAATGGAAGAAGCGACTGACACGCAAAGATTTTTAATTAGCTTTACAATGAGATGAAGACAGCAAGTAAATGATTTAATGATTTAAAAGAAACAGTAGATTTTTTATTTCAAAAATTAACTCTATTGTTTAATTATTGTAAAATCTAAAGTTATATATTCATGAATATTTGTATTATTTCTCTGTAACTACATAAATACAAGGAATCCCTACTTTCTTTCATTATTATTCAGATATTTTATACGTATAAATAGATTTCTTGCTCGTGAAAAATTTGATTTTCATCGGACACGTACTTACTTCTTCAAACTAAATAAAGACAATTATATTTAAAATATTATTACACTTATACTATTATATTCAACATGTTTGCGTTTATTTATATATGCTTATATAGTACATACGTTTATACTATAGTATACGTCGTGTATTTCTGTGTTGTTTCAAGGTCTTTGATATATAAACGTAACCGACATTCCGTAAAGTATCATTACAACCTTGAATACGAGGCTGTTTGGAAAATTCGAAACACACTTTTATTTATTTCAAAATTTATACTTCTATGCAACGAGAGTAAGTACGTTGTAGAATGCAAAGAAAAGTTTTTTTTTTAAGTCTCTTCGTCTTTACTTTGAGCCCGTAAATAAATCAATAATCGAATCTGACGTATTGTGAATAACTGTCTTTATATTACTTCAAGCCAAAAATTATAACATTTCAGAAACTTATAGTATTCAAGAAAGTAAAAAATTTCTTTAAAATCTCAAAGCTTTTTCAAAAGAAGTTTTCTATGTTAAATACACACTATATTTTAAATGACTATAATATGAAATTAAAAGGAATAAAAGAAGAGTTACAAATATCATGTTATATTATTACAATATTTAGTCATGTATCAAGATATATCATCAATCTATACTGACGATTTAATTTTAATTTAAATAAAAGATAAATTATTTTCTACTTTAATATAAGAAACGGAATCAAATTTTTCTAAGAGCTACTTCGATAATCATTATAAATCATATCGATAGATCATATCGTATTATAAATCATATCGATTGACATATAATTATATAAATCGATCATGCAATTACAAAATTATTTGCAGTTATAATTATTTAATTGTAATTATTTCGTTTTTACGGCCCCTAGAGTGGAATCTTCAATTGCCGCGCTAATTAAATAAACTTTGACGTCACCCGAACTGTAAGGTATATTTCCTCGCGATAGTATGATTCATATACGAGCCACGAAACGAGACCGATGTGCGTCGTTGTCGCAGGACAATCATTACAATAAATCTGCGAGTTAATTTACCAATCGGCGATTGACAGGAAAAGCAGCAAACACGAGCTTTCGGCACTTGGTGGTTTCCGATATTTATAAGTACGCAGTTGCGCGAATCGTCCCGTAAATCCTGCGTTTCGCACACACTCGTCCACCATGTCAATCGTCATCGAGTTATGATACCTCGACCCCAAGTCACTCGTGCGATACCTCGTCAGGTCGAGGTATCGCCGTCGGGTATCGTGGCCAGGAATCGATACCGCGACTTGGTCGACAGAAAGCACGAAAGGCATGCCTGTACCTGTGAGCGTATCAACAGGTGTCGAGTTGGCGAACAGCTCGACTAACTGATGACTGACTCATCAAACGAGACATAATTGTAAAAATTATCTATGTGACATTGTAGGCTAATCGCGCACGCCTACGGTCCGTTTCGATCGGAAACGATCGGACGAAAATTTACGGAAAGTTAAGATAAAAAAGTTAAAGTACAAATTAAAAAAAATGCGAGAATTGTCAAGAGCTTTCTCCTTACAACTAGTTTGGCTGATGCTTGTGGATTACATTTTTATGGAGAATTTTATTATATGTATTATCGAAATATTTTGCACAACAAGAAATATAATATATCAATAATAATAATTGATTGGTGTTATTAATGTTTGCTCTTCAACACAACGAGGACTTGTCGGAATAGAAATAAATAGTATCGATACAGAGTGTGTGAAGCGTAAATATTAGCATTAGTATCCATTTGATATTTAGTGTGATGTTTGATGTTTGATGTTCAGTGCGCGAGAAGTCTTTCTTTCCTGTTTCCATTAATATTTATTTCTATCAATGTAGATTAACTTTAATCTCTTAACTTACTTTTCATTTCTTTCTAATTCTTAAAATTGGAAAAGGATAAAAAGCAAGTTAAACCGAGATTAAAGTTAATCGGCATTGGTAGAAATGGACATTAGAGAAAGATAAAAAGTAAGTTAAGCCGAGATCAAAGTTAATCTACATTGGTAGAAACGGATGTAAATCGGAAATGGTTTCGAAATTAATTCGGGAAAAACATCAGCTCCAATTCGTTAAGGAATTTACCATTCTAAAACGTTGTATGTGTGCCGTGTTTATCGCCGCAGTAATTAAAGATGGATTTAACTGCCTAAATTCGCGGAATGATAAGAAACGGGAAATTCCGCTAAACTAATTACGTAACTGTAAAGATATATTGTATATCACTCCGGTTTTAATACGATAATCGCTACTTAGCGATTTACGTAATTAAATAGAAAGAAGTCCATCAGACCGTTGTAAAAAAAAAAACATCGGCTAACGACAAAAGTCTTCTCGACAGTTTCTCGTTTCTCGTATATAATTGATGCCGATCGCCTTCGCGAAATCGAAAGCTCAATATAAATAAACTTTACTGTAATAAACGAAAGTTTTTGCCGAAGGTATCACTGTGCTGTTAAAAGAACCAACATTTTGATAATGTGCCGATAATACTCAAAAATACCGATGCAAGAACGACTGAAAGCAATCTTAAATACGTGTAGTTTGTCGTGACATTAATGGTGTCTTTTTGTTAGAATTATCTTACGGTAGATTAGTTTCCCATTTCCCATCAGATATCGTTCCATTGTACGGAAAGTACGACATAAAATAGGCGATCGCAGGAATGGCGTGTACGCGATAAAGAAACCCGAAGAATGTATATAATTCCCAATTCGAGGTACATTATTGTCGACTTACGTTTAAAGCAACGGGATATTCGATGCTTCGGCTGGAACAAACGTATCTTGGAGACAACTGGATCGATCGCGCCAGGCGCTAGTCAAACACCGCCGATAACTCTGATAACTCTGGTGTGCTGGAGTAGGTAGATACGCGTGTTCTGACTAGAAGTGAACGAAACACCTAAATTTAATCTTCCCCCTGAACCGATGAGTATACTGCGCGCGCAATTTATTATTATAATCAATTTCGGAGAACACTGCGTGGCAAACAGAAACATACAAGATATTTCCACTTAGAATTGATGAATTTCAAATATTTCTTAAATATAGGCTCTTCTACTTCTTGGAACGTAAAATGTAAAATACATATATTCGATGAAGGAAATATTTAGTACTATATTTATTTTAAGCAATCTATCAAAGTACACTTTAAACGATCTATAATTTGTGTCGAAATTCAAGATATAATTCGACATATTATTTAATATAATACGAAAAATATTTGTGAAGAATAAGAATATATCATACATTAAACATGTATTTAAATGCATATAAATATATACTTTACAGACATATAAAATACTGATATATAAAAATGCACAACGTAAAGTTATAAACAAAATTTTGATTATAGATTATAGATTATCTAAAGTGGGCGTCTCAATACTCAATTCATTTTCTGAAAATATGATTTTAATGTATGAAATGTTAGATTTACTATTGAAACAATTGTAATAAATATTTATATTAGAATTTAGATGATAGGATTAAATTACGATTACATGCAAGAAATTTTATATATTTAATCAGATTAAAATTCCAATGAGATATATTTTACTTTATTACGCTAAGATAATTTTGAAGGCTATTTACTATTAATTATTCAATCATTATATTTTTATCTATACGATAAAAAAATTATACAAGTTATACAAAAAAAGAAGGAAAAAGAATACATAGGATATTTCGTTCCTTTCTAAAAAAAAAAATAATAATAATAATACATGAAATCTTTAAATTTATTAATACCTATGTTAATAAACTTTATTCATACTAATATCTTTATAGTAACACAGAGTAGCTGAATTTTTAACTGTAATTAAACTTATTTGAGAATATTTTACTTTTCAACTTTAATACTTTTTAACTTTTCTTTCTCGAGTTTTTTTTTGCTCTTTTTCCCTTTTTTGAAAGTTTTCTTTATTTAATATCCTCTTTTTATTGCTTCCTCATAAAAGCTTTGCTTCTTTAAATTTTTTTTTATCTTTATCTTCTTTTGCTCTTTTTAGTTCCATTCTCTTACATAAGTTACATATATTATAATATAAGGTACATGTTTCATGCAACCATTTATTGCATTTAATGCACTGAATCCAATTTACTTTGGGTAATGTATTGTCATACGATTCGTAACATTCAACGCATTCATTTTCGCATTCATTTTTTTGACTTGTATCTAAAAAGACACGTTGCTGACATAAGTTACTCGGTCCAGGCTGCGCCATACTTTCATCTGTCATTATGCACATCTGAGTGCTTAATAAATTTGTTACAGGAGTGCTTGGTAATATCTCTTTATCACTTTCTGAAGAAGAGGATTCCTCATGTTGAACTGCATTTTCCAGATATGCATGTTCTGGTATTGCTGATGGACAGAAAGGGTGTATTCCTGTCTCTCTAAAGCCTGATATCCCCGTCTCGACAGTAGCTGCTTGTAACCAAGCTTTTGTTAATAAGAGACCAAAATGATTTCTTCCAATCTTTTTGTTTGGATTTGCATTACCCCATTCACAGCAAGCATCTCGAAAATATGTTTTTAAAGGTTCAAAAAATGCTCTATCAAGTGGTTGAAAATAGTCTGTAGTATGGCTGGGTAAGCAAAGTATATGGATATTATTGTCCGTTGCCATTTGTAGTATATCAGGAGAGTTTATATAGGATCTATGACCATCCAAAATCAATAAACATTGTTCTCTACTCTTTCTTGGAATAAAATGGTTTTTCAGCCAATCCATAAAGAGCTGTTCATTGATGTAAGCGGATTCCTGTAATCCAAAATATAAATTGCTATTTTATTGTTTTCTTTATTAATTTCATAGATGAGAATTTATACATATATTTATTTGTCAATTTAATTTATAATATATAAATTATTATTTGTAAAATTATTTTTTTCTTTCTTTATTTTTTATTCCTTATTATTTTATTTATTTATTTATTTATTTAGTTATTTATTTATTAAATTATACATTTATATTTGTAATATATTAAACATTATGCACAATAATATCTATATATTTTGATACAGAATAAATTATACCTTTCTTATTTGAATAACAGATCCAGGTGGCATGTTTTCTTCCCATAACTTTTGCTTTCTAACACCTTTAAATATACAGTACGGTGGTAAGAATGAACCTTCAGCATTACAACAAGCTACTACTGTAATAGTTTCTCCCCTTTCGGTACACTGACGAGCTTGAACATTTTTACTGTCTTCAGCAGCCACTATAAAATCAGGCTCATTATTCAGTTGCAGACTAGTCTCATCCATGTTGTAAATACGACTTGGTTTATTCGTCAAGTTATTATCATTGAGACATTGTTTCAATAAATGAAAGTAATTATCAATGTCTTGTTTATTCATTGCATTCGCACTTTCATTTGACGTTTTTCTGGGTTTCCTAATAATTAGTGTAGGATTTCTTCTCATAAATGACTTGTACCAATCTGATCCAGCAATTTTTTTCTCGGTATTAAAAACTTGTTTCAATTCCATTTTTTCGGATAAATTAAAAGCTATTTTTCTTATTTCTTTTTTTGAAGGTGCAAATCCTACTGATTGAAGTTTCTTAATGTGTTCTACTAGCTGTTTTTCAACTTCTTCGCCAAGATAACATTTCTTACCTAATCTTCCTTTGATAAAATTATTTTGTTTTAATCTAGTCCTGAGGGTCTTTTCAGGAATATTATTATTTAAAGCAACTTCTCTTATTGAAACGTTTCCCTTTTGTAAATCTTTGAGAGCTTTATCAAGATTCTCTTGTGTCCAAGCACCTCGGTTTGTTTTTCGTTGACCGTAAAACGTCGGCATTTTGAGACAATATCTAGACAATATTATGTTATTAATGTTATTACTGTTGTTATTATTATTATGTTAACTTATTATCCACACAACACACCTTATCCGAGGGACACGTGGATATCTACAACGATATCTACAACAACGTTCACGATGGATATTGTGACGTCTGTGCAAAATACCTCATACAAAGTGTAATTGTGCTGCATATATAGGTTATAGCAGGTATTAATGATTTATTAGTAGAGTAAGTGCACGTGCACTT
Source organism: Temnothorax longispinosus (assembly GCF_030848805.1). Lineage (NCBI taxonomy): Eukaryota > Metazoa > Arthropoda > Insecta > Hymenoptera > Formicidae > Temnothorax > Temnothorax longispinosus. The sequence goes on from NC_092369.1 coordinate 10,096,111, forward strand.
TGTGTACTCTGCGCAGGCGCACGATGCTGCCTTCTGACTACAGAATATATTGAATTGTTCCCTATTCCCTGTTCTCTATTCCCTATATTCCTTTCATTATGCGCAGTCCCTAAAAATCCCGTATGGCGTATATCCCAATAAACAGGTGGAATATACAAGATATCAAGCTAAACAAAGAATACAAGAGCTATGCACTTGTATTTTGCTGTATTCCATCCTTTGCTATCTCTCTACTTTACGTATCATGAAATAATCATTAAACCTTATTTTACATTATTCCCTACAGAGTAATCATTTTATACGTAAATCGCAATATATGATCGCGCTACAATTACTACATTGATACTACATTTACGCGAGCGTTAAATTACTTATTCTGTAGTAACTTACGATAATTCACTCGTTTACGCGGAGTAAATTATCGTAAGTTACTACAAAATCCCGTTTACGCGAAGACATTATCGCAAGTTGCTACAGAAGCTTTTAATTGCGTAAACGTAGTATAAATTGAAAAACAAATCACAAAGAATAAATGTCGATACATGCAAAAGCGATAAAAATAATTGCCATAAATAATTAAGGAGAGATCAATATGTGTGTGTGTGGGGGGAGAGAGAGAGAGAGAGAGAGAGAGAGAGAGAGAGAGAGGAGAGAAAGAGAGAGAGAGAGAGAGAGAGAGAGAGAGAGAGAGAGAGAGAGAGAGAGAGAGAGAGAGAAAGCGAGAGAAAGCGTATGTTAAGGGAGCATATATTTAAGTATACAGAGCATACATATACCAGAAAATCTGATTATTCGGTGATTGTAATTATAATTGCTATTAGCTTCTTTTTATTTTAACACACTTTTACTGCTTGTGTCTTCTCGTGGATAACCTTGAGCTAATTAAATCTTACAAATTTCTATGCTTTCTCAAAATATTTGGAATCGCTGGCTGCACTGCGAAAAGCCGTGATCGGATCACAGCACTTGCTGTTAACCCTCTTTTTGCAGAGATCACAGCCACAGGTTGGTTCTCGCGGTCGCCGACGATAGCATTTAGGGGGACATGGGGGTGGTTGCGGCTTCGTTTCGCAACAGCACGGAGCATAAGGATCCTGTAAATTATTGCAACTGAAGGGTTCAATGGAAGAATAATATAAGTCAGGGGCGCAAAAATTGTTTACAAGAGAGGATTGCAAAAGTTGTTAATTAATTTTAAATTTAATCACATCGAGATGATTATCTATAATTATAAGAACAATAATTTATTTTATGTGTATCTTTCTCACTCTGTTTGCGCTTAAAAACTTGCATTGAATAATCTTCCAATTTCTCACGCCCTTTTTATTAATTTAGTGAGCTATAGTTAATTTTGCTTTTTACAAGATATATTTATCATACAAAAAGGGTGGTTTGGATTTCCTCATTCGATTGGCGATTCAAAATTTATAATAATAAAATGCAGAGAGTTGTTCAATAATGAAAAAAGTTCATGCTTTCCTGATAATCAGTTTAGAAAGCATGATAATTGACAATATTAGCAATTTGATTTTTGTTTTGTACCTGCATTTTTATATAACAACAAGAGATCGTTTTGGGACAGATTTGACTAGGAAGTATGTACGACCGTTGCTCCGTACAAGGTGGACCTATGTCTTCTTCTTCAGCCTGTTTCGATTTACATCTCTTTCTCGGTTTTCCCTTTTTGGAAGGGCACGCTGATTTAAGTTTCTCCGAACCCCATTCCACCCCTAATTGTACTGTGCAAGTAATTCAAAATAATTTTTCTCTTAATTTTTACAAACGGATGCTGACTAGGATTTTATATTAAATGTGCATGTGTTGTAAAATAGAACAACGATATGTAACGTTTGATCGAAAAGAGATACCGTAGTCGAATAATCGTTCTAAAATATTCTCGGCCGATGTATCATCCGTCATAATGGGCGATGAGAGAAATTAATTTTTTCCAATCTTGCAATTGTATAAAAAATACGGCAATCATGATCATCCACAATTTTTATGCATCGAGAACGTAATATGTAATGTTATCAGTCATTTGACAGATGAGATGTCACATGTCACATTCTCGTAAAGAAGTTGCAAACTTCAAGACGTTTAATATTTATAATATCTTTTATCTAATTTAATTAATTAATTTAATCAATTAATTAAAATTAATTATGATTAATGATATAGTCGCAGATGACATTCTTTCGCACATATCTCTATATATCCAACTGTACTTTATCTATATTTGATTTCCGTTTTAACATATATTTTTCAATACATTAATAATAACTTAATCATATATTTTATTATTGCAAATAATGAACAAAAAATTTAAAAATAATACATCTGGATAACTTAAAAATATTACATGAACGTTTACCTATACAAAAATATATTTAAAAACATGAAAAATAATTTTAGGCAAATAATATTAATTGTATTACAATTTTTTATTGTTTAAATTTATTTTTCCTGAAGAAAGTAACCATATGACAAAGTTATTATGTAATTCTTTCGTTACTCTAAAAATATAGTACAATATTTATTTATCTATTTTTAATATTTTCGTTATTGCGTGCCGAGTGTGCAAAATCGGTTGCTATATCAATGTAATTTTAACAGTTATTTAACTCTTAATATTTTCTATTCTCGTTTTGTTATTACAATTTATAATTATTTTATTCTGTTTAGTACACCTACCTGCGATAAATTTTTTTCTTTCCCGCGTCTCTCATTCCTTCACCATTTGCGATTCCTTTTCCAGCTGTAATGTTTAGAGATGGCGTTAGCGCACGGCAAAGCATTCTTCATTACATACATATATACCCTCCCGTAGAACCAAACCGGCGATATGTTTTGTATTATTTATTAGTCGTGCTGCGTTTCGCTCAGAATAGTCAGAATTACACGAGTCTTCCGAGCATCTGTCAGTCATCACTGAAACGCGACGTGCGATCGTACGACCGTCGCAGCATTTTCTAACAGAAGACCGAACGCGAGATTAATCATCCGGGCGATCAGAGTCGATTGACACACTAATTTATAATCATCGGTAATTGCTGTAACAGCTGACATGGATGATTACAGCGCCGAGCTGGATCAGGAGACCGGCCTCTGCTGCACGTTGCACCTGTTCGCCGATGTCGCGAATACCTCGGAGATACGCGAGAAGCTCGTCGCCGGGAAGCTTCGCTGTTGCGTGGCAAAAGTCGCGCTCATAACCGATGCTTTTCAGGCGGTGGTGGCTGCCAACAAAGCCGCCCTCAGCGCTAAGCGAAATCGACTGATCACCAGGACCGTGTACACGGAAATTTTGTTCTACCTGTCCATGTCGAAGAACATATCTCGTTCCTTGATCGAGTTCGGTATCGGTGACGGCGATAGGAACATCCTGGTGATACTGATACACAAGCCTGGCGAGGAGCGAGCCATGCTGGAGGAGATCTTGGAAAGCGTCAAGGGAGAGAGGATACCCATTTCGAGGCTGCAAGAATTTACGGATGTGAATCTGGTAAAAAAGACTTACAAGATCGACGAGGATGAACTGCGCGTCACCAGTCTGGCTGACGCTGTTGTCTCGAGAATTTGTTGCAAGGAGTTTATGTTGCCGAAGTGAGGATCGAAGAGACTGGAGGATGGCGGAGAAAGCAAGCTGTCCTTACGTGTCAATTATTATTAACGATAAGAGAAAACTTTATTTGGAATATGATATTTAAGTAAACAGCGGATATATATATATAACGTTTGAAGAGCCTACATGTTTCTAGTTCCCTTTCATCAGTCAATTATATACCCTTACATTTCATTTGCGATAACTATTTCTTTGCAAGTTATCTCGCAAGATATTACGTGTGTCTGATACTAAGGAATAATAGTTGAATATTATTCATGAAAAAATATATATATATGATGTACATAAGATCCATAAATTGTTTAATGCCGAATATTCATGCAAATTTCTAACATTTGTAGCATCGTTAGGCTCGACTGAACTCCTGAACTCATGATTCTGTTATCAAAACAATTCCCTCATCATTTCTTCGTCATATTCCTCAACATCTCCTCTGTAAACATATAAAAAATTCATAGTAAATATTTCTGATCTGTTAAAATCATTTTGTAAGTCACAACTTCACAAGACATTCTGCTAGGATTAATATTTAGGCCGCCGAACCGTCGCAAACTGGTTACGGATTAAAAAAAAAAAATTATGTTACTGGGAGAAGCCTGATAGGGGTGAGGGAAATACGTCAGTCGGAAAGTACTTTTGTGGTGTTTCTTTTCTTCCTTTTTTTTTTATTCACTCATAAATAAGGCCAAAGATGCGTAGAAAACAATCGTTACATCCGCAAGGACGCGTTACACGTCAGATCCTGCGGAAGCGAAGTAGTAGATTCAAAGACAGCACCCCTTAAACGCACACTGAATTTCGCCGTTAGCGCTTCTGACAGTTTATTACGAGTACCTTGGCAGATTGCACATCTCGCAAACTGCTAAGTCCGCGGCATTGAGAAAAGTGCAGTGGGAACAGGTCCAGAGAGCTTGGTCGGGCGGCGGATTCGCGATCGGCTCGGTACCGACGCCTATCCCGCCGCTGGCCTCCGCGGCCGCGGCAGGCAACGTCCTCGAGCTGTTACCGAAGGACGAGGTTTGCGGCGGACGCGACGACGTGGAGGTCACGGATATGAGCTGCTCCACCGTCGCCCAATGCTCCGACTGGGCCCACTCCATTGCTTTCTGCTTGTCCTTATTGCGAATAGCTTCGAGCAGCGGCAACATGTGGTCCTGTAAGACAGAGTATTTTTGTCAATATTATCATTGGAATATTGGAGAGCTTGGTGATAAAGCCTCTTTGCCTCTTAGATGAAAGAAAGACTCGAATTCAATGTTTCCACACACGATACAAGGAAATCTTGAATGGAAAGTATTATTCCATTGTGACAAATGGCAGCGAGTCTACAAACGTAAACAAACTATCCCGGGGTAACTGAGTAATAAATCATAATATTGCCACTCTATAGGTCAGAAATGTAAGAAGCTGCACCTTCATTGGATACATATCCATGGTAGCGATGAAGAGGAGCAAGTGAAAGTCGGAAGTCGCCTCCAGAAATTGATCGCTGTTAAATTGCTGCATGTAGGTGCACAATGAATTGAATTCCTGGACCTGTCCATCGATTTGCCTGTGAAACATAAATTTAATATGAATAACTCTAATAACTGTATTCATGTATACATATACAATGTATTTATCTGCATACCTGTTTTCAACTGGAAATGGAGTGATGTTGTCTTCCGTGAAGAAAGTAAATTGTGGGGTAAGCGGAGTGGACGCAGGTACGTCTACCAATAAGTATTCTACTGGCAGAGGTCTTGCTAGTCTCGTCACCTCGTTTCCATACGTATCTTTCTCCTGAAGAAAAAAAAGTAGACGTTTATATTGTAAAACCGTACTTATTATTTCAGTGGACAAAAAAGATTTTACATACTTATTTCTACCATTTTTTCAAGTACATAACTACACGCTATCTATATTTTTTTTTCGCGTTCTTTATCAAATAGGCTACCTTCGCATTTTTGTATATTACAATTTGACGCTTTGAATTATCTGCGTTTCTAATGATGGGATTCTTAAGTCAGGTCATTTATTAAGAAATATGTGAATCATCGCGCGCTACGATCTTTTTCCTCTAACAATATTTACGCGAGCGTTACTTCCGTAGTAACTCACTACAGTTCGCTCGTTCACGCGGAGTGAATTATCGTGAGTTACTCCAGAAGCAACGCTCGCGTAAACATCATAGTATACCCGTAAATTCTTTTCACGGCTCGTGTTCCCGCCATAAAGACCAGTTCACAGTCCGCCATGACGCGGCGCGAGGGGCGCGCGCACGTGATTGGCGACGCCCCGGTCGCGGGCCGCACGTGATTGGCGACGTAGTTGTCGCGTGGCCATTTGCCACGCACGCGACGAGAGCCGGGACGAAGCGAAGCGGAGTAGCGCCGCGGAGCGGAGTAGCGGAGTTGCGACGCGACGCGACGACGACGCAATCACGGCGACGACGGCGGCGGCGAAGGGAGGTTAGTTAGCGACAGAGAGACGTATGGGAACATACGCATGCGGAACCAGGGGAGGGAGAGGAACGGACAGGGGCGAAACGAGACGAGGATAGCCGAATCGAGCGCGGCGGCGGCGCGAGGGGGAGGGGGAGAGGCAGCGAGAGAAGCGCGTAAGCGACGGAGCGCGCGACGCGGTGTGTGTCGGTCGGTCGGTTGGTCGGTCGGTCGCCGCCATGCTAGTGGTTAGTTTAGTGAACCAAACATCATGATGTGGCAGAACGTTCGTATGAGCCTCCGAGGCCCGTAGCCGCGCGCCCGCGTTAACCGGCATGCCGTCGTTATGTTATCAATACAGTAACACTCACGACGTTCGATAAACACGTATTAAACACGTAACGCGAAAAGTACAAAAAAGTATACATACACACACACGGCACACGTATAGATAGAGAGGGAGAGATAGAGAGGGAATATACGTAGACGTATTACGGTAAAGAGAGAAATAAAATAGGGAACCCGCATTAAGCGATTCAGCGAAAAAAGATTCGCGCGACGACGACGACGACGACGACGACGACGACGACGACAGCGGCGGCGGAGGCGGCAGTGGCGACGAGGCCGACGACAACGAAAACGAGAACGGCAACGACAGCGGCGGCGGCGGCGGCAGCGGCGGTAGTGGTGGTTGTTCCTTGTAGTGGTAGTGGTGGTGGTTGTTGTTCCGCGGTGCGAGCGGAACAGCGCGCGGCGCGACGTCAGGCCCGATGTAAATCAAAGTTGCCGAATCGCACGGCCCCCGGAGCGTACGTCGCGCAGTGAGCATCGCCGCGGCACGCGCCGCGAGTGACGGAGTGCCAACGGTCAGCCTCTCCATAGCCGCGGCAGGGAGACGTTCCGCGAGACGTATACACGGTACGGAAGCATTTGCAATGAAACCTGCTGTGCGGACAGACCGAGAGAGAAAGAGGGAGAGGGAGAGAAAGAGAGAGAGAGAGAGAGCGGGAGAGAATCGGAGCGTCTGGACGTGTGCGTGCGTGTGTCGGAGCGGCTGTGCGTGTGCGTGTGCCAAGAGAGAAAGAGAAAGCATACGCGTATGTGTGTGTGTATATATATCTATATATATAAATATATAGATGCATGTATCTCGCGTAAAATGCGCGCGCGCACAACCATGAGGAAGAGGGGGGGGGAGAGGGACGGGGGAAGGAGCGAGACGGAGCGCGCGCACATTCCCGCGCGCGGAATCCGTCTGACACGCAGTACTCAGTAGTCTCTACGACACTCTACGAGCGGTTTTTCGATCCGCGTGGGTTTGTGCCGTGGACTTGCCGCGCGCGACTCGCGATCGGCGGTTGGCTCGGGAGCTCTCGGCGTATAGGTAAACCCCCCTCCCCCCCCCGGCGAGCGAGAACATCCGGTCGAGTTTTTCACCGGGTCCGAGATAACCGCGCGCGACGCCGCGCCGCGCCGTCGGTCCGTTTCGTCTCGTCGGCGACGACGGACGGTTGCGACGCGACGCGCGACGTCGCGAGGAAGTGCCTCGCCGAGCAGCACTCGATACGTTTCCTCCTCCTCCACCCCGTCCGCCCGTCCTCCGGCGCCTCCGATCCGAGGACTCGTCGCCCCCTCCTCCATCCCGCCCGCCCCGGTCGGCCCCCTGCCTTCCTTCGCGCCCCCCCTCCTGCGTTTCGCGCGCGCGAGAGAGGCACGTCGCGCTCAAAGAATGGCGAACCCCGTGCGCGCTCCGCGACGATCTCGCCGCGACGGTTTTGGCGGGATTTCCGGCGCATGCGCGCGGACCGTCGCGAGGTGCCGTTCTCTCACTCTCTCTCTCTCTCTCCGTCGCGCGCTCTCTCGCACGTGCGCGCGCGCGTGCGAGCGGACGAGCGAGCTCGCCGAGACGGCTCCTCTTCGAGGCCTCTCGTTGCATAATGACTTATCTATCGCGCTGATACCGCGCCGGATACCGAAAGTCGTCCACCTAACCCTCTTTCGCCCAAGTTTTCGCTTCGGGACAGCACTTCCGCGGGCCACGACGAGCGCGGGAGCATCATCGTCGGCGGTATCGTCAGGGTTCGCCGTAAATAAGGAATCCCTCCGACCGTCGAGGAACGCAATTCGCCGCGGAGAGCGCAGATCGTTGCTCTCCTCGACGAATAGGTCCTCTTATTTACGCGTCCGCGCGCCACGCGTGTTTGCACAACGCGCTTCTCGAAGCGAGAGACTCGTGTCGCTCCGAAAACTTTTGTCGAGAGACAGCGGCGCGACTGAACGGTATTACCCTACGTAAATCTCTCTCGAGATATTTAAACGGGAAGAAAATCGGAGTATAAGGTCGATTCGAACGATCGGTTGGAGAGATAGCGACTCGATCCGATGGCATCGAGGTGGTTCCGTCCAAAGGTTGACACTCGCGGGTTAAAGCGTTTCGCCGGAAGTGATATTTAATTAACGTTTATTATCGACGCCGAGTTTTTCAACGTTGAGCCGTACCTCGCTGTCGCGAATGCGCGTTTCAAACATCAGTGGAATCTGCCGAGACCCGTTTGATTACGCTCCCTTAGCAAAATTGAATGATAATTGAGCAGAGAACGGGATAGCCACACTGAAAAAAATTTTTTTCTGCATTTTAGTAAATATTAGTTTGCATACAACTGTGACTTTATTAAAATGAAGAAAATTTTCCTTTTTATTAGTATGTTTTTTCTCGGTGAATGCACATGTACCAATAAAGAGGAAAATTTTCTTCATTTTAGTAATTGGTAGTCACAGTTGTATGTAAATTGAAGATCAAACGAACTTATCTGTTAAGTGAAGTTCGATCGAAATTATATGAAGGGCCTCGTTCGAAAAGATTACAACAGGTACTACATGTTGTAATCTTTTCGAACGAGGCCTGAAATATAACTAATATTAAAATGCAGAAAATTTTTTTTCTCAGTACAAATCTGACTTTAAATTCGACGTTTCTAAATTCGACGATCGTCACTGTTATACACGCTGTTCAGAATAATTAAAGAATCATTCCCTTTTCTTTTAGATTCTTGTCCATAAAATGAAGCGAACGTCGACGGTTACGGAAATTAAGATGTCTCGTTTACGTAAAGATCCAGCCGGAATGGACGTCGAAAAATAAAAGTGTCGCGGCCATCGGTTATCCTCTGGGACACGCAACGGCGCTACGAGAACCGAGATCCCGTAATCGTTTTTTCCAGGGTGTTATCACGTGTTGCGTATCGTAATTTACAGTACACGGCACTTATCGAAAATACTCCCCCCAGGGCGGCACGGTCAAGGTGATCAAGGCGACGGACGGGTGCACGAGGGGAAGGGTTAAGGGCGAGCGGCACCGCGCGGGCGAGCTCAAGTCTCGTCGGGGTCCGCGCTTTCCCGCCTTTCGAGGTATCCCGGACGGAGAATCGAATTCGCGCGGCACGAGTTGTGTTTACCCGTCGTCACGTGTGCGACGACGACGCGGCGGCGGCGGCCGCGTCGTATCGATTCCTCCGAATCGCGCATTCAAGCCTCAAGGCGAGAGGGAAAAAGCGGACGAGTGGACCAGCCGACGACGTAGGGACGTAAACAATACCGCGAGAGACGACGACGTCGCCGTTCGTGCCCTGCGCGCACAAAGAGAGAGAGAGAGAGAGAGCGCGAGAGGAAGACGCACGTTCGCTAAACGGGGAAAACGTCGATGACTCGATGACGCACGAGGTGCGATATGGGTCAAGGAATATAGGCCGACACGACGACGACGACGACGGCGGCGGCCGCGGCCGCCGCGGCGGTTTCGCGCCGCGCTGCGTGTTCTTGAAACCGGGAAAGTCCACGGCGACGGGACGGCAGACGAGTCTACGGTCGAGTCGGCGCGTGGAGACCACGTAGTGATCGTAGTAACGTTTAGAGAGGGATTCCGCGCGAGAAAAGCGACGATGTGAGAGATAGGGATTACAGAGCGGAGCACGTAGAGCGGAGAGAGAGAGAGGGAGAACGGTGCGCAGCGAGGGAAGTGCGTACACCGAGTGTTTTGTTTACATACGCGGTTGACGGCGGGTGACCTTTTACGAGTCTCTTTCCTTCGCGCGAGATACCCGAGGCTCCTCTTCCGCGTGAATCGCGGCAGTGCCTGCGTGACACGCGGTCCCGAAGCTCGTTGAGTTCCGCCGCCGGTGGCAGCTTCCCTACCTCGCGTCCGTAAAACGTGCGCGACTCTTCGCGTTTCTGTCTCGAGTCGCGTTTCGAGAACCGCGCGAATATCTGTGTGAAAAAGTTTCCCCGATATTCCGTCCTGGAGGCGGAAGCCGCATCTCGGCGCGATTAAACGTCATCGCGATCTGTTTCAGGGGCACGTAACCGACAGGGGAAGCTACGCTTCCGTAATTCGCGGCGTGATGTTGCTCAAACAGGTAAATCTCTCCTCCTCTGCCGGAGTAAACTTGAGCGGGATGTGAATGGGTGGAAACGGGATACACACCGCTGGGAGCGAGTAGCAGACTTGAAGGAAATTTTCGTATACGATGACGACGAGTTACGGCACGAGGCGTTTCTTATCACGATCTTTCGAACCTACGTTGGATATCGATCGACGACTGGATTCCGCGATCTAGCAGTGGAAGTTTTATTCTAACGTTCCCTCGCGCGGTATAGGCGGAGAGAGAGAGAGAGAGAGAGAGAGATAAAAAAAGAGAGGCTTTACATGTGTCTGTGTGTGTATGTGCACTGTGTTTTCGCGTATCGCGCGCGCGTATACGTTTTGCGACGAAATTTGCGAGGCACGAAGGTGGGATACGCGCACGCACGATGTGTACGTGTGTATTGCGCTTCCAGATGCTGGATCCGAGTGTGCTAACGGACCTGGAGGAGCTGACGCTTTGCGGTTGCTGCAAGCAGAAGTACAATGACGTGGAGCAGTGTCCCAAGTATCTCAGCTGCAAGCACTACTTCTGCCTACGGTGCATCGAGAACAATTTGCTGAAGGGACGCGACCTGTTCTGCGCGCACTGCTGGAAAAAGACGGACCTGGGCGACCAAGGCCCGGACGCTCTACCCACACACTCCGCTCTACTTGCCCTGGCCAACAATCTGTCGTGTTTCAAAATCACGCCGAACAACACGTCCAACAAACTCGTTGACAAGGAGAGAAAGGTAATTGCTCCCTAATTCAACGCTTCGCGAGCGAGATTCTTTTCTCTCTGAATTTCACGGGCCCGATATTATTTTCCGCGTTGCTTGAAACATTCGACGATAATATACTGAAAAGTTGGAGATCAAAATGTATAAAGTTTGTTTCAAATATAACGATCTAGGTAGGATGATCATCGTAGGGGAGTAGCGTGACCTGTTGCGATCTTTATCTACTCGGAAACGATTCGGGAAGTACTTGTATTTGATTTTGAGAAAATGAAACAAATTGCGACGCCAGTAATGCAGCAAAATGAAACGACATTGAAGTAGATTATTTCTGCGACGCAAAATTACGCGATGGTCGATTCGTTTGAATTCAATCGTTGCTATCGAGATATCTCTGTTGAATAAAATTGCGTCACGTGGGATTTTTGGACGACGAAAGATCATTCGGCCGCTGCGAAACCGCGCGTGCGGTAAACGGCGAGCTCTTACCGAGAGGGACGGGGTAACCGGGGTAACCGCGAGACACAGGACACGCGCGTGCGAAGCCATATCGAGAAGGAACGGTTCCGGCAATAATAGGATGATGTTGTAAGGGCGTCATCACTCTCGTTTTATCCCCAAGTGCGGACAACTACTCTCGAGTCTGTGATAATTTCGATTTTCCACTTAAAAAAGATCCCTACGAGAAATGCATTTCGTCTTCTACTTGCGGCACTTCCTGCTGGCAGGTCGTGAACCTTCGTTTATCATGTAAACACGTGGACGCAGTATAACCAGATCGGGGACCGAGAGTCACGGAGAATCGAGCGGTGGGGGATACGCGCATAAAGAGAAAGCACGTACGTGTGTGCTCGGAACTTCGGTTAGCGAGGCACGTACGTGCTTTCTCCTCGTGTGCGTATCCCCATCGTTCGGCTCTCCGCGAGTCTCGGTTCCCGATCTGCTTACACTGCGTGGACGGTTTCTCCTCGCGGATCGATAATGGTTAAATATTTTCGCAGAGCGAGAACTGTCACACACACGGAATGCCACTGGCACTGTGGTGTGCGACGTGTTGCACGGCCCTTTGTAGAGCGTGCGCAAGCCCGCAGGATCACCCGGGTCATCAGATCAAATCGCAAACCGATGCCAAAGAACAGCTCATATCCGATGTAAGTTTTTACTATCTTGCCGATCGGTCCGATCCCACGATAAACGAGAAAGCTAACGACGAGAAAAATAACGTTCGCAGGTTCAACAGGAGTTAGTCACCGTGGGTAAACTGACGGCGGATATTCAGAGACTGGCCGGACAGCAACGCGACTTTCTGTTAAAAGTGCTGGAGGCCTGCATGACATTGAAAACGCATGTGGAAACGGATCTGCAGAACGGCTGGGGTCATTTTCCCGAGATAACGGAGGCGCGCGAGACCCTAGGTAAGACGAAGATTGGCCTGCAGATGAGCGAAACCCCGGGCGACGTGTACGGTCTACATTCGCAGCTAGTTCTCGAAAAACAAAGATTGCAGTCCAAGTGTCAGGAAATGATGCTGCAGTGTCAGCTGGATGATCTCATCGGCAATTCCGGAGTGGTATTTGATTTCGCCTTGCTGAAGCAAGCATTGGCGGGGATACACACGACGGATCCAATCATTTCTCAGGGCAATGGTAGTCGTATGTCAAATCATCTCGCAGCCACGCATAACCCACTCTTGTTCCTTGTGAATTACTGCATGTCGCAATTGTACACGCGTCACATCGTCAGCAAGCAGCAGCACATGCCGAACGGCTCGATGGAATACCACCATTCAAGTATGATGCCACCGCCACCGCAACAGGCGCCATCCGTTCACGTTCATCAGGGTCCACCGCCGCAACCCAACCAAGCTCCCCAGCAGCTCCTCATTCCACCCGGTTCACCGTCCATCAAACCCGTACCGCCTGCACCGCCCAATGCCATAATGCATCCACAGCAACAGTCGACGTTCATGCCTGACGCGATCGGTACCGGCGTCGGCGGCGGTAGTCTAGTGACCGTCCACTCGTCCCCGCAACCGCCGTCCAACGCGATGACGGCGACGTTGACGCGAGGTCCCGCGAATCCGTATCCCCTATACTACTTCAACATCGAGGTGAACGGCTCGCCGCACGGGCGTATCGTAATCGAGGTGCGACCGGATGCGGCGCCGAAGATGGCGAAGAATTTCAGCGTGCTGTCGACGGGGGAGGCCGGAATCGGTTACAAGGGGTGCACGATATTCCAGTGCTGGGAGGGAGAGTCCGTGATTACCGGCGACTTCGAGCTTAACAACGGCCGCGGTGGACGCAGCATATTCGAGGACGGTTATTTTATGCCGGACGATACCAAGTTCCCAGCGGTTAGGGGCGCGGTGGGCATGAGGCGGACGCAAAAGCGGCACGACAACCTCGGCATGGTCGGCTCGCAATTTCGCATAATACTGCAGGAGATGCGCGGCTTTACTGGCATCTTCGGCCACGTAGTCGAGGGATTGGAGCTGGTGGAGAAGATATCTACGTTCGGCGACCAGACCGGCAAGCCTACCAAGAATATTCAAATCACGAAATGCGGTAAATTGTAACGTTTATGCTATCGCTGTCGCGCGGTTTGTTGCAACGCCGGGTAAATCTCCGAGAAATGAGAGTATGTACTCCGTATATATGATATAACGCCGTATACAACACGTTTTCCTGCTCTAGATAACCGAAGGAAAGTCGCCACGGTATCCCCGACTCGCGCGCGTTTCGCGGGAGAAACTTGTACGTAAGAAGAAACGTGCAAAAAGAAATCGCGTTACACGTAATTGTCCGACGACGGGTGACGATTATTGTTATTATTATATCCGCCGCGCGTATGTCCGCTCGGGGAGATCGTTGCGACACGTTTATTAGCTCCGCGAAATCCTCGAACGCTCTGTACGAGTCATGCAACTTAATTAACTATTAACAATAGCGTCTAAAGATGTCGAATCTATTTTTAAAACATGGGCGTGTGCGAGAAGATGAAAAAGAGATAAAAATCCATATTTTGCTATTGACTGGGAATCGATACGAGATTCTGCTAACAATAACGACGATGATCGATTTACACACGAGACACACACACACATACATACGTACCTCAGAGATCGACCGTGATATCGATACGACTTCTCTAGCTGATATACGACATATTTGTTTTTTTTTTTTTAGGGAGAGAGAGGTCTGACGTTTATTTTGGCTATTATCGGCATTAACTCTTCTACGACGTTGTAGTTCATAGAACGCGTTTGTCGCGCGTTTGAACGTGATATAATGGAGAAAATAATACCGCGCGGATCGCGGCAGACGGTTCTCCGGCCGGCTGCGAGCGCAGCTAATGTTTTAGGTCGTAGATAGCGAATAAAAGGGGAAAAAAAAGCACGCGTAGAATAATCTGGGAATTTAAGTGTAGCGAACTGTGTCGGAGGCAACCGAATCGTGTGTCATGTACGCGAGACACATTTGCGAAGAAAACGAAAGAGATGAAATCTGCGCACGAGCGCAAACATTCGACTCTTTCGATTCTCTTGTCCTTTTATTATATTTTTTTTTCTTGGCGACCTTCGCGACTTGCTGCTAAAAGTCGTGAATCGCGTGATTCCATGTACGCAGGTCTCGTTTAGATATCTTAGCCGAGAGAGGTGGAAGAGATATCGGCATAGTTAATCACGTAGGAGGGCAGGTTTATGGTTCGTCGGACACGGCGATCGCGTATCGTATCGTATCGTTCCGTTCCGTTCCAGGGGTGCGAGGAAAAAGAGCTAAAAGGGAAGAGAAAATAAAAAAAAAAAAAGATATTCATCGCGCGCGCGCGTTTTGCGAAGAAGAATCTTGCGATCACCGCCGCTCGGATACTTGCGGCCCGAGCCCGTTTCCCTTTTCGTTCTTTGCGAACTAGCGAACCGTCGTGGGTTATATCTGTATTTAAGATTAGATCTCAAAATACGTCGCATATGTATGCAAGGCCTAAATACTACTACTGTAGACCGTAAGCCTCGTGTCGTCTAATCGGAAAACGGAAGAATAAAAAAAGAAATGTGCGGATATATATATATATTAAACGAATCATTCCTCGATACTATATATCGAAAAAATACTACGATATAATGTAACTGCGTTATAATTACTCGTCTGAATCCTCGTAATGAAGTCTCATGCGTTATTATCGTTACATACAATGTCACACACGCGCGCGCGTACGCGGGGAGCGGCTACGTATCTTTCCCTCTCACGCGAACACACGTGCGTGCGAATATATCTCCACGCGCGTACAAGGCAAGGCACACTCACGCGTAATAAGCAGAAATTGCACGCCCTCGCGTCGTCGCGGATATGCCTTCTCGAAGAAAAGCCTCATTCGATGTTGAACTTGAAAGTTTTAACACTTGTTGATTAGCTGATTAAAAAAAAAAAAGGAAAAAGAAGAACGCGTCTCTCGCGATCGACGTCGCGATGATTGACGCGATGCGAAAAACGCGTCACGTCGCGTGTCGTCTTTAGGGATAAATAACTCGCTCCTGTACGATCAAGAGCGGAAATGCTGTCCGTGTCGAGTGTAGCGAAGCCGAGAACTGCGTTTATACATCGAGCTTCTCTCTCTCTCTCTCTCTCTCTCTCTCTCTTTCTCTCTTCTCTAAAGAAGAGAGATCAGTAAGTTGGCTGGCTGGCTAGCTAAGATCTAGAGAAAGTCCAGCGAGACTCGTAGATAGAGAAGCTGGTTCGATCTAAAGCAGTTCGCAATCTCTTCACGCCGGAAGGCATTTTTGCTGTCGATTGCACATGTACAATATTGTATACACGACGACCGTAAGGGGGTTGGGAGGGGGGGGGATTGGATGATTGTGTGTTCGAACGGATGGATGAATGAACGAATTCTCTCGTTTCGCTGCTGAACGGGGAAGACTCCGACAAATTGTAACTCTTAGTACGTAATCGTAGACGCAATCGTGAGGAAAAGAACATATTGTATCGAAGCGAGTAAAAATTAGGCCCAACTGTACACGTACATATACACAAAAAATACACACACACACAGATACAGATACCTATGCGCGCGCGTATGCATATATATATATATACAAATATATAAACTACGTATATTTTTATGAACGTGATGAGGTTACAACGCATAGCTTGTAATATCGATTCTAATGACCGACCGATTTACCTGGCCCCTCGCGTGCGATTAAACGATTGAGCGGCTGTAAGCACTTGGACAAGTTCTTTCCTCGCCTTTCTACCTCGCCATTATTTCCCTCGGTATCTCCGTATCTCTCCTTTTTCTTACTTCCGCTCTATCTCTTTCTCTCTCTTATTCCCCCGCTCTCGAGTTGCGGTGATCATTGAAAACGCAAAAAATCGTGATTTTTTTTCGGGTTCGCGGTAATCACACCGTACGAATCATCGTTTAAACGAATTTTATTATTTCATTATACATGTACGAAGTGAACGTTTATTGCCCCAACTTAAATGTACTTTTAATCGATCAATTTTGAGTTATTCTTTCATGTATTATAATTTGTTCGTATCCTATATCTATATCTTAAGTTGTGCGACAAAATTGCGTAAATTCCAATAAATATTAAGCTGCGATAGACATATGTGAAAAAAATTCGAAGGCACTTGTTCGATATACATGTATTGTTAGATCGAAGTGATTCAAGAAAGCGTAATCGAATAGAAAATAAAATCGATATGTTTGAACTTACCTTATAGAAGACATCCGGAACGTATTGTTTGTCGGTGGACTCGATCACGTAGCCCAATTCCGGTGCGTCTTTTGTAGGAACCAAACAGCCGTCTCGTACCAACGCCATGCATTGATTGGACACCTGATAGCCCTCCATGTGCACTTGATTTTTATCATCGCCTGTAATATTCCGGAGAAAAATATATATGATGAATGTATCCAATAACTAGTTTTGCATGGCGTTTGTAACAGAGATTTCGTAATATTCGAAGGAAATGTTATTGTATTATTAGGTTGATTAAAAAATTCGTTCTTCTTTTTCTATATGGCCGGTGCCCTAATATGACACGAGAAACAAGCTTTTTAATCAACCTAATATCTTCGAAACAAAAAGGATACATATGTTATAAAAGTAAGATTGTAAGTTTGACTTACCTGTGACGCAAACAGTTACAAATTTTGAGCCGAAATAACCGTTAGGCGAGAAGCGGCAGGGGTTTGGGTAACGATTTTGAAAGTACCCAGCCATAATGCATTCTTGAGCGGATAGAAAATGGCTTTCTATATTGCGGACGTGTTTGACCTGGTCGAATAAAACTGACGAAGTTAATCGCCGCACGTACGAGTTCGGTATTAAGAATGAATTATATGAGGAATAAAAGTGTATCAAATTACCGTTCCCTTCTTGATATCGTCGGCTATGAGGTCAGTGAAAATCCATCCGACTCTCCTCAGATTAAGTGTCCGGCCTAATTCCTCGACTAATGCTTCCTTCTCGTCCGGCAGAAGTCTTATCGTGTCTTTTGTACTTTCCTGACCAAGAAAAAAAAAACAGAACAACGCGAACGTTACTCTCGATACTTGTTAACCAATAGTGTATGTTTATAGATTTGTTGTCGAAGATTGTGTACGAGCGCTTATGTACCTGCGGTGGTTCATATATGGCCGCAACGACTGCTCTAATTCCTAGCGGAACATCCGAATGTACTTCGTATTTTCCGTACAGATAGCCGATACGTTGGTGCCCAGTGCTGCGCCAGTAATTAAGAAAACGTTCTACTAAACTAGCATTTTCGAACATGACGTTGTCCACGTGACGATAAGTCTGGCGGTTCAGAGTTATTGAGTTCGGTTGGCACTTGCTGCAGATTCCTCGCGGCCACGGCGGATGGTCCTTGCAGCCAGTCTTTATACGGCAGCTTATGTCGTCTAATTGTATAAACTTGCCCCTGCGACAAATATATATATATGATATATATATATACATATATATGCGAGATACAGTCGAATATTTTGTCATAGCGTTTACAATTATTTCACGACGTATTTCACACGTATTACCTATCAACTCCGGCAGTGAGCTTCCTGAGATATGAATGAAAGGACAGATGCTTGATATTTTGTTCCTTCAGGTAAATTTCGTCAAAAGGTTCCAGAGGCGAACAGTGAACGCAGCATCCTCTCGCTCCATGCCGACAACTGTAAAAACAAATTTCTCTTTCTCACTTGGACACTATCCCCGAGTCGTTTAGATTACTTACAGTTTTTCATCGCGTTTACGCTGGATCTTGCCGTCCAGCTTCCATAATTGCTCATCGATATCATTTTCGACTACACTTGACAGAGATCGCGGCATACTGGATGAACGCGTTGTAATTCCATTAGCAGCGTCCATTGGGCCTGATTCTGTATCACACAAAACAATATAGAAACCTGGACATTTGACGAACAAGATGACGTATGTCTCATAAAAATTTCATGCCGTTTTTTAGTTCGACATAAATTTTCCTAACGAATGCACTTGATGATTTTATGTTATTATTTTTAATATTGGATAACAGCACGTTTTAATTTTAATTCTATGTATCATTTCAAGTATGTTCTATGTGTTGTAGTTCTACCGCGTGTGCGAATGAATCGTCAGTACCTGTAGAAGTGTTGTTGGAGGCACTACTGGTCGACGGAGCACTCCACAGTTGGGTGCCATTGGCTGGCACAAGGTAAAGTATATCTCCATGAGAAAGACCGATTCCTGACACCGTTCTACTTCGAGTAGACGTAAGTGGCTCCTTCTGACTTCGTTGCTTGCAGAGATTAAATCCAAAACTATTTAAATCGAAGGCTTCGTAGACCTAAGGACCAAGAGACAATCGGAGATAAATCCCACTGACAATTGTTCCACAATTATGTATTTACAAAGGCTGTCTTGCGATCCATACCTTCTCGTAGAGTCGAGAAACTGTATCAGAAGGTAGCACTTCTATGCGTTTTGTACCCTCTGGTGACTGCACACGTACGATCTGGAAATAAATAAACGCAGTGTATAATAGACACAAAACTCATATTTATTCAACAAAGGCAGTTTCTGAGCATTGTACACAAAGACTACACGCTTCTAACTTTGTACCCTATTCGTTTCACTCGCGTGTAAATGAAATCTATTCGAAAACCAAGCGACAGAAAAGAATTATTCTAGTCACTTCTGTACAAATTTCCACGTCGGACGTTTCACAATAACAATTAAAGACTGGCATGAGGGAGAGCCCCTAGCTTAATTTCTCTCTGTAAAAGTTACATAATTACATTCGAGCAACTGTCAAAAATAGAGAGAGATCGGACGTCGCGAGCTTCGTTCGCTTACGTTCGTCGAAATCATTCTCAGGAAAGACGAACGCGAAGGGGACCCAAGGACCAGGTAGCCACGAGGGGGGGTTTCGGGAAACGGGGCCCCGATCGCATCGCTCGCGTCTGGGAATTTTTCACTCGCGGCCACGTTGCGACGGCGAGAAGCGAGCGTCGGGGAAAAGGGAAGACGCAGCTTCCGCTCGCGTCGTACGGGGGCCCGGGGCCCCCAGGGGGGAGGCTGCCGCGTGCACTTACGATATTTGACATCTCGCCGGTGTCGGTGGTGCATCAGCTGTTCAGCCCGCTGTGTCGTACGGGCCGCGCGAGTTTGCGTCGGCGCCAAAGTCCCTAGAGCGTCGCGGCGACGCTCCGCGCGACGACGAGGAAAACTGTCGAGTCAACGTCGGTGGGGCTGACCTAACCTCCACGCTCGCTCCTTCTCCGTCCACCTCGCGCGCTGTCTCTCTCTCTCTCTCTTTCTCGCGGTCGACGCGAGCCCCTACGAGTCCTACACGACGGCAGCGACGATCACCGAGCACCGAATGTCGCCGAAGACGCGACCACCGCACACGCGCCCCTCTAGTCCGCGCACCGCGTAAACCCGTCCGCGACGCGTAAACCGTAAACGACAGGAGTCAGCTGAGCTGAGCGCGCGCGACCGACAGAGAGAACAACCCAAACGGGACGCGACGATTCCGCCGTCGTCGTCACGCTCGGCGCGGTACAACGAAAGTGAACGAACTCCCGCGAGAGATCTCGACGAGGCTCCAGGCGAGCGGCGAGCGTCCCTGCCACTGGTCGACCGGAGGCGAGAGCGCGAGCTGCGCGAGTCGAATCGAGTCGAGTCGAGTTGAGTCGCTGTCACTGTCGCTGGTGCACGCGAGGAGTCCCCGGGGGAGCCTTTGCTCGACGGCCGACGCTCTCCACGCTGGGTAAGTCTCTCTCTCTCTCGCTTGGCGCGCGTCGTTCTCTTCGGCGACTCCGAAATTCTGACTTTCGTGACTTTGCTTCTTTCTTTTTTCCCTTTTTTTTCCTCTCTCTCTCTCTCTCTCTCTCTCTCTCTCTCTTTCTCTTTCTCTCTTTCGCTCTCTTCGACCGTAATCGCGCGAGCGACAGACGACAAGGACGACAAGGACGACGCCTCTCCTCTCTCGCGGCGGTCTCCGCGCACTATGCAACCTGCCCTACGACGGGGTAGAAGCGGACGCCGACCCCTGGGCGCACTTTCGAAAGAGCGTAGCGCCGTCGATATAGCATATCCGACGCGGACGCGGCGCGCGGCGCTCGTGAAATCGGTTGCGCGCGCCGCGCGCGCGGGGGACTTCCGCTTTCCAGGAACGACTTCCTCTCCGCCGCCCGCGACTCCTGTCTCCTGCGAGACGCGTCTTAAGGGTGGCGGCGGGGAACGACGCGGTTAGGGGTGAAGTCGTGATTAGGGCTGACTTCGGCGAAACTCTGTGATCAACTTGATCGGCAATTGATTCAACGCTGCAGAAGTAGAATTCCGCTTGAAGTAAGGTTTCGCCTGAAGTAGAATTTTCTAGCCAGTTATTTCTGGTTTATCGTTATTTTAATGTTAAAGTTAAACAATTAGACCCAGTTTCGCCAACGTCGATTAAGTAATTAACTGTAACCTTCGATTAAACTCCACTCTTCGTCTCTTTCTAAGTTGGAAAGAGAAGTTAATCGACATTAGTGAAACTGGGTCTTAATCGTTGATTAAATTAATTCTTTGATGAATTTGAATATAAATGGCTATCATTTTGATAACTTTCATAAAAATCTCTAATATATATATGTTTATTGCAATGGTTTCCCTTGAGGTTACACATACAATTTTCTGTTACACAAAATACCTTAAAACTCAATATCTCTATAATAAAAAATTTTAGTAAATTCTCTAATAAAAACTCTAATAAAAAAAAGTTTGAAATTTCTCTTAAATGTATATAAGTTTTTGGAGTCTCATACTTCTCATCGTTTTTTGCTCTATTTTGTAACTTCTTAAATATTCCTTGCTGTATTTAAAGAAATTTTATTCCCGGAGCAAGATGTACTCGTATCGTATGTGGGTCTCTCGATTTCTTTCATACACATATGTATATGATATATATCTTTATTTTAGTTGCTCCGTTTGCTATCCGTAAAGCTACGGAATATCCAACGCGGATTCGCGTCGTTGCGGGAACAAAAGACGCGTTGAACCGATCGCGAATTGTTATCTGGTCATGGCCACGGTATACCAATCGCCACTTTACCAGGTGATCGTACTCGGATATAAATAAACTGGACGCTGGCGCATCTTTCGTCGGCGAACGATGAATTTTCGCGTAATTAGAGCCGCGGTCCACTTGACGCTGCAAATGCTTCGGAGCATTCCTCTTCTTTTTTCTTTCAGCGAAGAAAGGAGGAGAAGAAAAACGCTTCCAAGCGTTCGTAGCATTAAATGGACTGCAGCCTTGGATCTAGCAAGCTCGAACCTTACGAATCTTACGAATTTCCCGGATATTCGCGAATCTCTCATTGACGAACACTTGCAACTGCGGCTCTGCGATGTTTCTCTCGTTAGCTCTGCGACGTTACCCAAATTCCAAGAAGGCCCGTTTATTTCAGCTGCTAAAAACCATCGCGCCTTTCACGATATAACTGATGAGTTTTCGAGTTTAGAAATTCTGACGTTTGGAGAGATTCTCTCTCGATTCGCGTCGCATTCTCTATCCGGAACGGAGAATCACGTGTATTTTTGACGCGCATATCGCGCGTATTCCAAAACGCGCCTGCCAGGGTCTCACGCCAACGTCCATTATGTTTCGGAATAACTGTGAAATCACAAGGTGATATATAAGACTGCATATCGAAAAAAACACACCTACGGAGATAGAGATACAGATATAGAGATAGACTTTAATATAGCATCGCGCGTACGAGAGTCGAGACACGACCGAGTCGTCCACACGTCGTTCGACGCAGAGCGACGTGACTCAGCATTCGCGTCTTTTAACGCGCGCTAACGCGTTTTAACGAGCCGACGTGTCCCTCCTCCGGAGAAACGCGATAATCGTGTGACGTGCAATCATGATAAATCCTGACGATGCAGATCGCGGGACGGATTGGCGAATGGCGATCGACGGCCCACTCATTGTTAAACATTAAGGGATGAAATTTAAATCAATACCTTGAATTAAATAACATTTTGTTACTTTTAACTACCCACGTGTATCGAATTTTATTATTTTAAAACAAAACAGTATTACTTTAACTCCATTGGTTTAATTAAACTAACATTGTTTCAGTTAAACCAACGACATATTGAGTAGGAGCACTAAGCGACCTATAGGAATGTTAGTATAATTTGACCCCACGAGTTTAACAGTAACTCGCTTATGACCCTCTTTACCATTTCTTCCTGCCAAGAACGACTACCGCGCCGTGAGGGACCCCGCGGCCCGCGGAGGCCGCGTACTCCGGTGAGGATTTCGGCGCGATCAGTTTGCATTTGCTAGCCGGTAGCCATCTAGCGCGAGAGGCGCACCCCGGGGGACTCTCGAGAGAGAGAGACCTAATACGCGCGCGTCCAAGTTCTATCCTCATCGTCGTCGTCGTCGTCGTCGTCCAGCATCGGAGCCGCGTCGGCTCCTCGTCCACGGTCGATTCGCCCAGGAGTCCGCCCGCCGCTTCCGTCCGCGCTTCCCCTCCTTCCCGCGGAAGGTCGTACCCGACAACCCGACTGCAATCGATCCACCTGTTAAGCCGTCAATGAGAGCAGGAAGGTAGGCCTCGTTCGAAAAACTCCTTTTCTTGTTCCTCGCGAGACGACGTCTCTCCTGGTTTCATTTCAATGTACTTCCTTCAGTTCGAATACTTTATTATTAATTAATCTACAGCTTTCAGTTTGATTCTAACGACATATTTGCGCGGGCGATTCTTGTATTTTGATGTTAAAACGAAGGGATATTCCGTATTCAGAAAGAGAAGCGTTTTTGATAAGACGGATTTATTTTGTGACAAAGAGAGAAGGTAAATATAAAAAGTCATCGTGGTTACATAATAAGATAACGAAAAATCTCGAGATTCGGTCATGCACTCACGAGCTTTGATTTAAGACGCTGTTGTCTTCGCTGCAAGATTTTGACAGATTCCCTCGTTTGTTTGGAGATACGTTTGATTTATGAAATTGGCAGGAATATGCTTCGAGAAGTAAATTATTAAGGAACTCCAATAAAATGAGAAGTAATATTTTAATTAGTCTCGTTAGCTATACTTTTTTAAATAATAACTTGGCAAAATTTGCCTTGGACGCGTATAAAACTTGGATTTCTCTCTGGAGATTTCGCAATATCTCTTTAAATTACTTAGATCGCGTCAAACGATTCATGCATGAAGACTAAGCTGTATAGCCATAGTTCCACGTAACGCTGTACGCGTCTAAATCGCTGACTCACTTTACCGCGGTGAAACTCCTTCGGTCTCGTCATACTAGACTTAACTAGACTAACTAAACGATTCTCTATGCGAAACTGAACGAGCGAGAATATTGAAGAAGCGTTTGCCATAATCGGGAATAAAGGAACAGTGTTAAAATCGTAGTGTCAAATTATATTCAAGTTGAGCCTTTTTTTAAACCATTCCTATAGGTCGCTTCTCACTGCTTCTCTCAATATGTCAGTAATTTAATTGAGCCAATACATTGTTAAAATAATACTGCTTGATTTTAAAATAATAAATTTCGACGTACATTATAGTAGTTAAAAATAACAAAGTGTTATTTAACTTAAGGTATTGTTTCAAATTTCATCTTTTAATATTTAACAGTGTTAAATTTGTTACACTGTTAAATTCGTGTGTCAAATTATACTCAATTTGAGTTATTTTTAACCATTCCTATTGGTCGCTACCGCTCCTACTTAATATGTCGTTAATTTAACTAAAACAATGTTAATTTAACTGAACCAATGGGGAGTTAAAATAATATTGTTCTGTATTAAAATAATAAATTTCATACACATAATGGTTGAAAATAACAAAATGTTACTTAACTCAAGGTAATGGTTTAAATTTCATCTTTTAACACACATTTCACATTTAACAGTAAAGGCTTGTGAGTTCCCGGCACTTTCCGAATTATCCTGTCGTTGCGGGAGATCACTCTAGATGCGAAGAGCTTTGAATACCGTTTGTCGGATTGTTCATAGCGAGCATAACGACAGATATTTTTCCCCACATTTATATAAATGGAGATTTATTATCTGGCGGAGGTGGTCGCGAGGCCCGAAATCCGAAATATTTTTGGATACACGCAAACCTTTTCCTCGCACGTCGTGCGGTCGATTAGGATTGCGCGCGCGGATGATATATCGAAAGTCGCCTCGTAGCCGGCGTTCCCGCCTCGTCGTTTTCCCGTCGAGACGTCTTTGAGAGACGCTTCGGGTCATATAGTGTGGGAGCACGGGCTCTCCGAGACGAGAACGGGTATATTTGCGTCCCAGTCGTTACGTACGGCAGAGCCCGAAGTCGTAAGGTACATCGGAACGGTGTATAACATCGGAATATTCCGGACACCGTTGCGATCACGAGTATATAGACGCGTGAATTTCACGCGTAAAAATCGAAAGGATCGTAGGGGATATTTTACATACCCGGGAAATGCATGCGGATCGTGTGTGAAAATTTCGGCGATTATTATTTGAATTTTACTTTAAATTTGTAGTAATTTATACGGGACTGTAATTTATAAGGGACGTTATTTGCTTTCTTTTTCAGGGCAAGATGGAGGAGGAAGATATGAGTACGACAGTGGAGCTGTACATTTATGACCTTACCAAGGGAATGGCTGCGATAATGTCGCCGTTTCTTATCGGTAAGCATGAGAAACCGATGACATGAATGATGCAGGAAATTAACATTTATGACATATCGCTTGTATTATATTTATCTTTTTAACTTGATTTTTCTAGGAATATTTCATTAGAACGAAAGTAAGCGTTCGATCGCCGTGTTTCATAAATAAAAAGATAGTAATTTATAAATCTTTTAAAGCACAGATTATTAGCTTTTATTATGCGCGAATTTGTGAAATTAATTAAATGCCATGAGATCCCGAAAATGTATTCTGCGTTATACACATGTGTCATTGACCCGAAAGAATCGAACTCTGCGTCACGCGGCAACCTGCGTGTATCGATGACTCGCAATATTTATTGAAGCGGAATGCTGTTTTCGTCGTTGTTTTCATCGGGCGCAATTTTAAGCTCTCTTACCTTGAGCCGGCGGGGTGTTATTTAAAGATATAACGTGACGGAAAACGTCTTTCTTTGTTATGCTTCGTGGAAACAGCGACCGCAGTTTTTCCGCCTTCGTTGTTGCAAATGGTAAACAAAGAACTGACATATAACTTTGATATACATATATTAATAAAACGAGATCTTTACATTTTCGAAGATCGAAACGATTACGTTTCTAATTAAGACCTCCGAATGTTGAGGACCGTCTTTTGGTCACTCCTCATTTTAAATATACGTTTGTGGATATCGCTGCATTTCGCGACGGCTGCAATTCAAGTTTACAAAAAAAAAAGCTGACGTGGTCAATTGGTTTCGTGATTCATTATTTCCTTCGATTCTGCCAGTCATGCGCGCTCCTGATCCGCGGGTTATCGCTATTGCTTGTCGTTGCTCCTCTCGGCGTTGCGACTCTTGCTAGATCGTACGGACGATTTCGGATTAAACGCGATTCAAATATAAACAGCCGTCGACAATCGGTCGACACTTTGGGCGACGATGACTCAGAGAAGTGACGTTGTTGTCGTATCGGCCAGCTTCGTGACGGATTAATCGTCGATGCACTCCACTGGGATGCAACGAGAAACACGCCGAAGTGACAGGGGTCGTGTCGTTTTCTTGGAACGTACACAGTTAAATATTAAAGGGTGAAATTTAAAGCAATACCTTGAATTAAATAACATTTTGTCATTTTTAACTACTATGTGTATCTATCGAAATTTATTATTTTAGCATATTTATTATTTATTATTTTAAAATATTATTTTGACTCCATTAGGTTAGTTAAATTAACATTGTTGTAATTAAATTAATAACATATTGAGTAGCAGTAGCGACTGATAGGAATGGTTAAAAATGATTCAAATTGAGTATAATTTGATACTTCACGGAAAGAAACGGTTTTGCTGAAGTATCTAAAAATTTAGCTAGATATATACACACTGAGAAAAACAATTTGTCAATCCCAAGAAATATTTAGTCCGATACGTTCAACTAAACATTTTAGTTAGTTAACTAAATATTAGTTGAATTAATTAATTCTTGATTAAAGAAACGAAATAAATTGTTGAAACAACTAATATTTAGTTAACTAACTAAAATGTTTAGTTGAACGTATCGGACTAAATATTTCTTGGGATTAACAATTTTTTTTCTCAGTGCAGATCTGAAAGTAATTTTGTTGCGCCATCAAAATAATTATAGCAGGTTGCTGAAGTATAATAATGCTGTAAAAAATTTGGACATTTTAGCAATCAGTTTGAGTGTTCTACATAATTATTTTGATGGTGCAACAAAATTATTTTCAGATCTGTATCTAGCTATATTAGCTAGATAATTCAGCAAAACTGTTCTTTCCGTGTACGAATTTAACATTTAATGTAGAAATTAAATTGAAAAGGAGTATATAAATAGCACATTTATTCGCGCGTGCAGGTGCTAGGTAACTAATTCTTAGGGATTTAGAAATGAATGACTCGAAAGTCGGAGTCGTAAAGAGAGGCGCGTAAACGCGCGCGGTATGCGCGGCAATAATTTATAGAATCGCGCGTGCAACCAACGCGGAAGCGGCCGGAAGGGGTGCCCCGTAAAACCATGCGAAATTCCGTGTGGATGGCGTAAAGCGCGCGGAGGCAACACGCGGACCGTGCGCGCCACGTGTTCACAAGCTATACGTTCCCGCACTCTCGGGCGTCGTCTATTTTCGAGTGCCGTCGAGAGTGCAGCGATCGTTCCAACGCTCTTGAGAAAATTTCGATCTGAATAAATTGGCAGTTGTTCCAGACCAAACGAGTGTCAAGTGAAACCTTGGGATTCTTGCGGATAAATTGTTTTGACAACGATACAGTTATAGAAAGATTATGGAGTCCTCCCGAGAAATATCGCTCAGACTTCCACTTACAAGAATTCGCGACGTCCCAATCGAATTAATGTTATATGTCGCTGTCAATTAATTATTCAATAATTATTTCTGGTCCAATTTGAAAAAAGAACTTAATTTTATATATCATATATAAATAAAGGTGCGATTATTTCCTTGTCAAGGTATTAAATCGAAAATTTGCATTACGTAAAGTTACGTTCTATAAATACGTCCCGTTGCATCTACGGCATCAAAAGCCCGAGTCGTCGCCTGCCGTCTTCGAATTCGTCGTAAACGTCGGCGGTCTCGCACCGCTCTCTGGAAGTAATTATAACGGCCGGGTTATTTCTTGCGAGGTCGACATCACCGGGAGGCCCGAGAGGCGCAATGAGAAAGCCACGAGGCGACGCGCGTGTACGCGGATGTACTTAGCTATTTCCGCGGTGCAGAACTGGGTCGAAGGAGGCAACATTACGGGTCCGCAAGCTCGAGCTTCATCCGGGTCCGCGAGATCTTCGCGTTCCGATCTAACCGGCGAATTTACGCGAGGACAAGACAAATCGCGACAATTATTATCGTCCCCGTCGGTCCTTGGACCGAGTATCGCGAGCCTGAATTTAAGCCTGTCTCGAGGCTGCTTCGTTGGATCACACCGGAGATACAAATAGAATCGGTCTTTATGTAATTCCGAATTCTTTCTGAATCCGAAAACTTGGAACCAGCTAGTTTTCCACGATAATTTTGAGAGGAGTCTTTTAATTTTTATCTTCCGAAGGATATACGTATATCAAGAGACGTCTTACGTTGCTAAACTTTACCAAATTACAATTATTTGCACTGGTGGATATTTATCGTACGATTATTATTATTTTTATTAGTATGACGAAATCCTACGATTGCCAATTATTATTAAGTAATTGTCTTCTATTTAATATAAAAAAGTCCTAATTTTGTATCGAGAAATAAAAGTGTTGGAATTATCCCAGTCGACACAGAGCATCAGTTACATTCATCTACGTTACAATTTTGCACTCAACAATATAAATATAATTAACACATGCTGTTGTGTAATGTAACTCTGATGCTCTGTGTTGACTGGGATGTCAAGGAAAATATACATAAATGCCTGATAATATTGCGCACAGATATCACGTTAAGTACTATTTTATACTACAGCATTTTGTTTAAAACAGTGATCGTTAATCTTTGACTTTTGCTCGTAGGTCGCCAGTTGGACGGAGTATGGCACACGGGGATAGTCGTGTACGGAAGGGAGTACTTCTTCGGTCCCGCCGGCATCCAGAGTGTCCGACCCGTGAGTATCCACCGCCACTGGCGGATCCGATTATCTCGATCGGGATGCGATCGGGAGCGTTCAGTAGCGCTGCCCGCATCACGCTCGCGACGCCGGGCGAAACGCTAAAATACAACGCCGGGTTTTCGTTCAGTCACGCAGGTGGTTCCCGTCGTGCCGTACTTGATACTCCGCCCGAGCGCTTTCTTTTCCTCCTTGTGAGTATCCCCCGCGCGTTAGGAACATCGACTAGCGGTTGAACTCCCGGCCAGTATCAACATTATTAGTAAGCACCGCGTCCTGCCGCCAAGCTCACGGGGGCGAGAATTCTCGCTTTGCTGAATAAACACCTGATTCATTCTTCCAGTGCTTGAGCTCCACTCCCACGTGACAACGTTTTTTTTCTCCCTTTTCGTTTACACACGTTGCTGCAGGAATATTAACAATCTCAGGTCGGGCATCGCCGCCACCCAGAGGGGGTCATCGCGCGACAAGCGCAATATAAATAACCTGGGGGCCGCGCTATCAACGAGCCGAGGGAATTAATGGTCCCGCCGCTTCCCGTCGCGCTTGGTGCACCTATCAGGGGCCTATCGGCCACGTCGAAGTCGCGACCGATGATCGGAAGGTCTAGTCGTAGAGCGGCGGAGTCGCTCGGCGGGCCATACGATACGCTAGACACGAGCGGGAACCTAAATTTGGTGCGGTTCAATCCGAAAATAATTCCCGCTGCACGCACACGTACACGTCTGCCCGCACACACGCGTGCACGCGTGCACGTACACATCCGCTTCCTCTCTCTTTCTCTCTCTCTTTATCTCACGCGGCCGCTCTCCTTCCTGCCCTACGCTCCACGCGCTCAGACTCGACGTAAGGCAAAGGTAAGGTGAGTCCGTCCGTGCTTACATCTCGCATGCGACAATTTTCCCGGATGATTTCCGTGTGATTGCTTCCTAATCGCCGCAGCTGGTCCACCCTCCGCTGAGCCAGATAGTGAAATTATCTTAGAATATAGTTCTCCCCGCGTTACTGGAGTTCGGATGAAGTATCTTCACGGTCTTTTCATGCGTTCAAAGGTACAGAGTGAGGCCTGGCGACAAAAGTCACTCGAGATTAAGATCCCTCTCGAGTAAACTCAATTGAAATCCTCTTGATAGTGGAAGGGTTGATTCTGGGAGTGGCAAGTTCACAAGACTTGAGATGCGACGCTTCTCAGACCTTGCGTGTCACTAATTACCTTTTTGCCGTAATGTGTATTAAATGTATAAATAGATCCTCAAGTTTTCTGGTATAATACAAGAATTATATTCTTAAATTATTTTTTAATAGAATGCGAAAGTATTTAGTACTCCGCGCAATTTTTTTTTTTAGTGGACCTGGAAGAGCCCGGTATTCTTAGAGTCATATTAAAGTTAAATTGATGTTGTGCTAAAATTATACCGCAAAATTATGAAATCTCCCTCTGGCCGGTGCGTGGATCCCTCCGTGCGGAGTTGGAGCGACCGCAACCGGCGATGTCGCGGAAGCAATAATCGCGACAACCGACGCGCGTCCAAAAGCAACGCGATGATTTCATTACGGCCGCATTACTTTATTCACGCTGACGAAAATACGCGCGGACACGCGCGTGACTAACGACGCGCGTAATTGTAATGCGCGTCGCTTTATGACGCCGCGTGAAACCGATGTAACCGGCACACTCATTTCTGCCTGCGATACCCGCTGTGAAACTTGACGACCAGCTATGCGCACCGAATATGTTAAAGATATTTTTTCAACATGTATTTTCAAGACTCCCATACGATCTTATCATCAATTCTACAATCGCACTGTTAAATTCGTAGTGCCAAATTATACTCAATTTGAGTCAATTTTAATCGTTTCTGTAGATCGCCACTGCTGCTACTCAATATGTCATTAATTTAACTTACCGATGGAATTAAAATAATACCGTTTTGTGTTGAAATAATAAATTTCGACACATATGTTAATTAAAAATGACACGAAATGTTATTTAACTCAAGGTATTGGTTTAAATTTCATTCTTTAACATTTAACAGTGTGGTTTTGGTTAATCAATTATTTGCGAACCGAGCCGTTTCTAATTTATTGCCCATCTAATTATAGTTCAAGCAACAAACATGATTATCTTTGCATCATGTCCGTATCTCCTATGCTTCCTTTTACGTATCACACCAATTTTCCTCGGCAAAGCTTGACAGGCGTTACGATCTGCATAACAATTATCTTTCTCTAGCGACAGAAGAAGATATCTCCTCCTTTCGTCATCCGCACGATGCATATCGCTTGCCTTGTGACATAGTCTGACTCTCTTCGGGTTCCATCAGCATCACCATCACGATCGATCACATTTATCGGCATTTATGCGACCGACACCTTGTCCGATCAAGCTTCCGCTTGAACAAGCACCCCTGTTCTTTTCCTAGCAAGTATCTCTTTTTTCCGAACGGCACCTTCGGCCAACGGTTTCAGAAGCACGAATCGCAATTTCGGAAGTGCGCGCGCGCCACGCACTCATCCTTCAACGTCGGCGTCTCCGTCTCGTTCGCCGTAAGCGTCTTCGAGCATCGGCAGTCCGCGTGCGAGCCGTTTCCCGCTCTCGGGAGCGCTCTCGAAGAGAGCGAGGAAGGACGGTCCCGCACTTTTTCACCCGTTCGATCGCCTCCCGCGATCCCGCGAGGTCTTTCCGATTCGTAAGTGCTCGCACGAACACGGGCGCGTTTCCGGTTTCGTCGCGTAGTCGGCGGAAGTGGAGGTCTCGCGGATATATCGAGTGACGCTGGAAGAGAGAGAGGAGAAGCGAGTGCGGTTTTAGAGCGCGGATCTGTGCGACAATAGTTATATACAGTTTCGTGAATGATTCTTATTCAATTAGAAAAGGATATGCATTGTTAAAACATCAGTAATATATCCGTGATACTTTCAAATAGGTTTGAGCTCCTCGAGGTAGTTTGGCTGGAGAATTTAGCGATCGGCCGATTTATGTCCATTTCAACCAACATATTAACTTACTTTTTATTATTATTTTTTTAATTCTTAGAACTAGAGAAAGATGGAAAGTAAGTTAAACCGTGATTAAAGTTAATCTACATTGGTAGAAATGGACATCAGTGCGCTAATTAGATAACGCGTATTCGACTCCTGAACAGCGGAGTTTCCCCAGTTGATCCCGAAGATTCTCATCGAGGACGGCATTCCGGTGTGATTTGACGCGAACTAATTAAATTTTCCTATTTCTCGGACGTAATCTCGTTTTCTGGTTTCTGTTGAAACGTATCGCGTTAAATTCCACTATTTTTTGGTGTAAAAACTTGCACGTTCGAGACACGTCTTTACGTTCCCTCGGGAGGTCCAGCCCTCGGCGCGCATAATAGACCGCTTTCTTCCCGTCTCTTCTCTCCTCGCTCTTCACTTCCGCCGTACCGCGTCTTTCTTTTGCGTTCTAGAAGAGGTCGCGGCTCCAACGCGTGCCGCGGGCGTCTATTTTCGGCGATTTCTCGCGGCGAAGAGCGAGATTTGTCGTAGTTCTAAAATTACGCGGCCACTAATGCCAGGAGGAGGCGGGTGTTCGCTACCTTTCTCGTTCTCTCTCTTTCTTGCTCCCGCGCTCTTTCTCTTTTCTCTCCTGTCTCTCCGGCGAACGAAACCGGCGGCCGCCGCCGGATCGGCGCAGCTGCCGCGAAATTGACATTGACGGTGCGGCGCGGTTTTCCCGGACGCGATTTTAACGGCGACCGCCCGCCGGCATTTCGTGTTTCAGGGCGGCACAGAGTTACGGGATCCGCAGAGAGTCGAGAAGCTCGGCGAGACCTACCTGCCCTACTCGGTCTTCCTGGAGTACATAAACGGCCTGGGGACCTCCACGTTTGCGTAAGTATTCCCGGCTGATGCGTGCGTGCCGAGATGCGTATGCGTCTGTGTATGCGTGGGAAGCTGCCTCGTCTGCAACTCGCATCTTCTGTATCCTCATCTTGTAATTGAAACTGTGGCAAGACGAATTATGTGACGAATTATGCGCAACTGTGTTGCTTTAAACTGTATTACTTTTTGTTTACTTTACTCTACTTACCTTCGTTTACTTTACTCGTTACTTTTCAAAGCGCGACCGCTTTGAACATGAGTCACGTCTCTCCCTCTCTGTAAATTTATTCGTTAATTTGTTGAAGGAATGTTGCTTCTATACGATCTTCTTCCGTGGAGAATTTAAATTTTGTTGTGTATAAGATTTGTTTGAATTTACTATCTGCAAATTATTCGATTTTATTTTTTTTTTGAAAATTACACGTTTGACATTTTGTTGTTTAATTTTATTTTCTTATTGTCAGGCTTTGTTATCTAATACCTAATTTTACTTCGATATCTTAATTAATTGTCTTTTTTTATGATAATAAATACTAGCGGATCCTAGGGGGAATTTTCCAAATAAAACAAAATTAGTTTTGTTGGATCTGTTTCAAAAATTTAAGGGAAAAATGCATTAAACGTTAAAGCAAGATAAGAAATTTCACCATGTTATCGTCGTTGATCCTGAAGTAAAAGCTGAGCGTGATACTATATGATAATAAGAAAAATATCAAATAATTTTGTCGAAGCACCCTCCATTATCGACGTCAGAATCCGCTGGTGATAATAAATAAGTCACGCTCGCGTTATATGTAAAAACAATACAGGAAAGATGAGACAGAGAATACGAACAATAAAAAGGATGTTACCTTAAATTGATCTATAATTTATTGTCCAATGGGTGAAGAAACATTGTGGATCTTTCGACTATATGCTAATGTAAGTCTTCTTTAGCACAATAATTTTCTTTTTTTTTTAACAAACAACTTTGTTCCTTCAGATCGGGCACGTATAATCTCTTCAAACACAACTGTAATTCTTTCACCGAGGAGGTCAGCAACTTCCTGGTGGGCAAGGGCATTCCCAAGTTTATCCTTGATCTACCGGAAGAAATATTACAAACGTACGTCTTATTTACTATCACGATTTGATATTTAATAACTATTATATTTATTGCGTAAAAATACCTATTTATTTCAAAGCGATGTTTTTTTAATGTGAATTACATTTATTTTCAGACCTATCGGACAAGCTTTAGGCCCGTTGATAGAAACATTAAGCAGTAACGCGAGTGCTGGATTCACAGTCGGCCAGAGATTCGTCGAGGCGAGGATCCAGAGGGAAGCTTCACCGGAGTATCAACTTCTAAACACAGCCATCGAAGAAGCAAGGTACAGTTTTGCGTGTGATTATCGATTAAGTTTTTTATGAATACTTGACAAAAATTTCATACACGCTCGCAGGTTGAATTCGATCGCGTTAGAGGAACGAAGGAACGTCATTAACGAGAAGCTAGCGAAGAAAGACCGGAAGAAGAAAAAGAAGAAAAAGGAGAAGAAAGAAAAGTGCAGTAGGGAAGGCACCGGCAGCGACAGCAACAGCACCGGACCGAGCAATTGCTGCGGAGATATGGCGGAGAACGAGAGTACGCATCAGAGTTTTAATTATATCGACGATTATCTTCATCTTATATTGCGGATATTCTCTTCTTTATTTATGTTTTGCGATTTAAGGATGATAAAAGTGTTGTGATTCTATGTCTTTAAATTGCAAAAATTGAACGAAAAAGAAAGATTTTGAAGAACAGTATCTTCTCAAACTTAAGAGATTTTGAAAATATTTGAAAAATGTTTATATTTATTGTTCATCAGATGCAGTCGGCGAAGCGCAGCAGCAGGCAGCTAATGGGGAAAACGCGCCCACGGAGATGCTTCCGTCTGAGCGGGTGCTACAGATGGAGGAGGACGAGAAGCGGGAGCAAGAAGAGAAGAAACGCCGTCGAGATCCACCGATAGTGTTCAAGGACCTGGTGGATGTGCGAACGGAGTATGAAGGCTTGGTAAGCGCCCTCAAGGGGAAGTTAAACGAAGAGGAACAAAGGTGCCTGGATGAACTGCGTCAATATGTCTTGGAAGACGAAGGTTCCTGGGCTTTAGGCGACAATTTCCTGAACTTCGTTGGTGAGTCATTGAAATAATACGTAGCTCTCGAGTCTTTCAAATTTGAAAATATATCTAATTTATTTGATTAAATTTTGAACTTT
Organism: Temnothorax longispinosus; assembly: GCF_030848805.1. NCBI lineage: Eukaryota > Metazoa > Arthropoda > Insecta > Hymenoptera > Formicidae > Temnothorax > Temnothorax longispinosus. Next base: position 10,131,183 of record NC_092369.1, read on the forward strand.
AATAAAATACTTAAGTTGAATAGTATGAAAAAGGATATTTGCTCTTAAAAGTACGACATATATATATTATGATATGTTATGTTAAAATTCGGTTGAATTGAATTCAGGTCGAGTTCTCTATGACAAATCGTTAGACAGCGACGTGCGAGTAAAACTGTTGAACGTGCTGTCCGTCGCCGCATTGAAGGACGATGTGATTTTGTTGTTGCATCAAGACAGACGAGAGCATATCATTATGACATACGCCTTCGATATCGACCGACATCCGCCAGAGGAGCAACTTCCACTCGCACAGTTTGTAAGCACAAACGAAATTATTAGATTAACAATTATTATAATATCTTATAACAATTTTACATTGATTCGTATTATAATTTCCTAGCTGTCACTTATATCTGTCTTTAACGTTAGCGCTTTAATTGTTTTTGAACAGTTGGCAAATATGTTCGAGAATCTCAGCAGTTCGGAATGGCTGCTCTACATATCGGAGTGGCAGCATCAGGATCAGAACGTCAGCAGCAACATCAGCAACATAAGGGTGACGACTAAGGTTGCGGTGCACTCGCTGCTTTCGAACTCGGAAGACCTGCAGATCCGTGGCGCCGCCATCATCCACAATCTTGCCTGCAAGGAGGTAAAAACTGTGGTCTGTATCCTTCCCGTCCAATTAACATTCTCGCTCATCTTTCGCCGATTTTCGCTTTCACTTTCGTAACTCATCGCTGTAAGCGCTTCGCGTATCGAAGGCATCTTATCGAAGATCACAATTCTATAATTATTCAATTTTAAGGATTTTCCTCTGCATTGTATAGTAATTTTATTTATTTTACGAAGAAGGAATATGAATCGGAATTGTTTAACATTAAAGCGAATCCTTCGATGCGCGATTTCATTTGTAATGTCGCTTTCGGAATGCGTGCTTGCCGATGTCGAAAGAGAACAAGCTCGCACTGTGTCCTGAGAAAGAAGTGCTGCCTTTATTAATATATATATAAAAAAAATAATAAGTATTAGTATAGCTCTGTAAATCGCTGTCAATGCTAAACTCGACCGTCGACGTGGACGTCTCTCGCCTGGTAACTCGATTCCACGAACCAGCAACGAAAAGAAAATGAAAGGGAACACACACATATTTGCCATTAATAAAAGAGAACGGTTCAAAGGATACATGACTCACTCGATGCTCGTTTGCATGCGCACACTGAAGCTCTCTAATCGCGCGGCAGCGGATAGCGCTGCGTGTGACGGATACCTTTCCAGAAATCGGATACTGTTTTTTCAGAAAATGAACAAAAGCAAAAATCTGCGGCGACTTTTACCGAAAGGCAGCATTTCTAAGGTACCTATCCAAATCCATGTTAAATCGAACCGTGCGCTGCGGTAAGTCGTCAACTGTTAATCGGTGTCCGGCGTGCCATCAAATACACGCGCGTAACATACATATACATATAACGTGATGTGCGCGACGACCGCAATTCATTTCTGAGTGTTCGATAATATTTCGTATGTTAACATTTACTGAAACTGCGGAGAACTCACGTAACGGCGATGCTTCCAAGCTTAGTTCTAAATCTAATGTAAAACATTACACATTCCGCGGAAAGAAAAATTAAGAACTGTGTGTAATTGTTTTCCTGTGATTACTAGGAAAAAAAAAGATTAACTCAAGTCAATTAACTTTGAGATGGACATGGAGCTTTCAAGCTTTTCGCGATCGCAGTTTATATTGCAACTAGATAATCGTTCTTGACACCGTGCGTCGTACAATCATATCTTCATTCACATGTTTGTTTCTCGTGCGAGTAAGATGTATGATCTTAAATATCCTAATGTGTGAACTGTAGGTGTTCGATGACGTCGCAGTGGAGCTGACGATGGCGTTGCTGCAATACTTCAACGGCAGTCCCGCGGAGGAACAGCTGTACACGTGTATGAAGTCTCTGGCGCGTTTCACGCAGATCAGCGGCCAAGAGGTGCCACAGCTCATACAGATGATCGGACCCGAGCCGAACAAATTCAGGGGTACCTCCCAGAGGATCGACGAGCAGATCGAACAAGTTAACAAGAAGCTACGCTAAATTGTCGACCGTCTGCGAAAATGTCGTGTTTTACAAACGCGAGATAAAACTGGACATGTTTCCGCTATGGAATGAATTTTTACTTAGAGATTCTATCGAGTCAGTCACATATATTATTATTATTATTATTATTATTATTATTATTATTATTATTTATGAAGATTAATTATATATTGTTGTCATTTTAATATTATTATATGTATATTACTATTACTAGATTACGCGAGTCGTCGCAGCGTTTCTTCAATTTCACTTTTCACTTTTTTATTCGACATATTTTCTTTTTGTATAGATAATTAAAGGCTAGCGATGCTTCACCGTTCTACGCAGAGCGGTGAAAGATAGAAATGAAACGCGCGTGGCGCGATGACGTGCCCGCCATGTGCGCGACTATCTCCCGATTAAAAAATTTCTGACCGTTTAGAGGATTTCGGCGCGACGAAATCTCCAAATTAGCTGTATCGAGTAACGGCGTGTTGTGAACGCTTACGCACTTCACGCTCCATCAATTATGTGTCTGTTCTTCGCACGATAAAAAGCGATGCGAAGACGTAATAAAATTTTGGCAACGAAGGCGACTTTTCTTGTAACATCTACTATTTTCCCCGTCGTTTTCATGAGATGTTTAAAAAAAAAGGAGGAATCTCAGGGATCATGCGTCGGGATCAGCCTGCCACGTATCTTGCGTCGTATCGCGAGAGAATCAAATATGAAACATAGCAAGCAATTAGCTGCAAAGTTAGCTGTTGTTAATCCCGCGTCAAGGTTTCTGACAACCGTTTGCGCGGGTCTTTATCAAATTGTCAACAGCGCGCATAATACAAAACCGACGGGAATTAGTAATTGCGCAATTAATGAGATTTTGACGCGGGAATTTTTACAGCGAGCTTTTAGGGATAGACGCACGCGGCAATGATAAGATGCGCGGAGTGTCGAGACGCGGGAGAGTGCCGAGAGCTCGGGCGTTGAAACACGCTTGCGGTTGCGAAGTCACGAGAGCGAAGTAGTTCGCGGTGGATTCATTAGTGTCTCGCTCTCGTGTCTCGTCGATACAAGGAGGATGTCCGACGAGGAGTACCCGGCGATTCCGATTTCGGAACGGAAGCCACGTTTCACGGTGGCGAAATACATACCGGTGCTCGGCTGGCTACCGCGATATACCCGGTTGAAGGCCGTGTCGGACCTTATAGCGGGCATCACTCTGGGCCTGACTATGATCCCTCAGAGTATGGCCTATGCGGTATTGGCTGAACGGATTCCGCAGGTATTATAGTTTCTTCGCCGTAACGTAATTTAGACTATGAAGATAAGCGGGTATCTATTTAATGACTCTAAACGTGGAAACGTGGATACATACATATATATTCCTTTAAATTTCAATCTGAGATCATTGCGCTTCAAAGAACGCACTTTTAAATCTTGTTTTCTTAAATGTTAGATGGTTCTAAGATCTTTTTAGTAGGTACTATACTACTGTATAATCTGTATATTATTGATACTACGATGTATTTCTGTGTTCTTAAAAATACCATATGACAAGTGATGCTTGCAGTACGGTCTGTACTCTTGTTTTGTGGGCGGTTTCGTGTACATTATTTTCGGAACCACTAAGGAGGTCTCGATTGGTCCATCGTCTTTGATGTCCCTTCTAACGCTACAGTACACGCGAGACATGCCGCAGGATTTCGTAATACTCCTATGTTTCCTGGTTGGATGCGTAGAATTTTTAATGGGCGTATTAAATCTAGGTTTGTATTACGAAATTATCTAATCAACTAACTTTCCATTGTCTTCTGCGCTCACATTTTGCCATTATCATCTGTTCTATTGCATTGTTTATGACTAAGTACGTCGGTGTAATATTAATCGACGTGATTCTTGTAGGATTCCTGGTGGATTTCATATCAGTCCCGGTCACGTCGGGTTTCATGTCGGCGGGAGCTCTCATTATAATAATCGCTCAGTTACAGGGCCTTCTAGGATTAAAATATAAGTCGGAAAATATCGTAGACAATTTGTACAAACTGTTTAAGAATATTGATAACATTCGGCTGGCCGATTTCGCACTCGGGATTTTCAGCATCGTGTTTCTTTTGGTCTTCAGGGTGAGTGCCCGAATTATAAGCGAACAATTTATAATAATTGCAAAAGTATAATATGTATATGTATGGTATCTCTATCCCTAGAAATTGAAAGACATCGACTGTCGTTGCGCAAAAAACAAAAGAGATACTCCTAGAAATGCAACGATAAAAAAGATACTTTGGTACTTCTCCATTGGTAGAAATGCTCTCGTTGTACTTATTACAGCCACGATAGCGTATCAATTCGAAAAGAATACGGGATCCGTTCCGTTTAGGCTCTCAGGTACGGACTAATTATTATTATACGTATAAAAGGCTTTAACGATTAAAAATGAATCGCGTAAAAGAGGGCATAAAGCCGTAACAAGGTCTTCGTGTTAAGTTCTTTAATAAATAAAAATTTTTTTTTACAAACGTTTTGGCCAATATCTGGTTATCCTCAATGTAGAAAATAAATTACCGGATCAACTACCGCATTATTACCGCATTATCGCAACGCACGCAAACCCTCCAAACTGTTACAAGTCATTTTCTTAATTAACGCATTGTACGAGACGCGAGGCACATAGTCCTTCTAACATATTATCTTGCAATACAAATGTAGGCGGGTAGCGCTCTTAGATAATATGTTAGAAGGACTATATGCCTCGCCTCTCGTACAATGCGTTAATTAAAAAAATGACTTGTAACAGTTTGGAGGGTTTGCGTGCGTTGCGATAATGCGGTAATAATGCGGTAGTTGATCCGGTAATTTATTTTCTACATTGAGGATGGCCAGATATTGGCCGAAACATTTGTAAAAAAATTTTTATTTATTAAAGAACTTAACACGAAAACCTTGTTACGGCTTTATGACCTCTTTTATGCGATTAATTTGTAATTATTATTTGTTATTGACGATCGAATCATTAAATAAACAATTTTTGAAAGTGATGCCTATCATAAAATTGAAACACAAAACAATCTACATTTAGTATAGTTGTAAAATTAATAAAATTGGATAATTTATGTTTTTAGCCATTATTTTTTTTTTATTAATTAATTACAATTATATTAAACGGTTCTATTTAAAAATGTGCGCTATGTATACATATTGTTCGTATTTTCATGAAACGCAATTTAATCTTGCAGGAAAAATAGAAGCCGGCTTTCCTAAAGTATCGTTACCGCCCTTCTCATCGCAAGTGGGAAATCAGACATACACGTTCTTCGACATGTGTACTCATTACGGAATAGGATTAGGGATACTTCCTGTTATATCCGTCTTAGCGAACGTAGCAATAGCCAAAGCGTTTGGTAACAATTTTCATAATTCTTTTAATAATTCTAGTCTCCAATTGGACAGCGGATTGCCTATAATTACAATAAAACAAGATGTAATAAAATCATTTTATTATATTTAACAAAATCTAATTTCATTAGATTTTATAAAAAAATATCTAACGCATATATATATATATATATATATATATATATATATATATATCTTCAGTTTTGGGGATTCACATTCTTACAATATTTCAGGCAAAGTGAAGGAGAGCAAGTGAAGAAAATTGTTCTGATAAAATACTAATTAAGTATGCGTGTCTCCGATATTTTCTTTCCCTCGCGATCTCTTCTATGGATAGAATCCTTCGGATTGGATATTTTGCTAAGTGAATAAACGAGACCTCGTGATCTCAAAATGATCTTGGGCTTCTTGCAGCGATGGGAGCCTCCATTAACGCGACGCAGGAGATGCTGGCTCTCGGTCTCAGCAACATATTCGGCAGCTTCGTGTCGTCTCTGCCAACCGCCGGTGCCTTTACACGAAGCGCGGTCGGCAGTGCCAGCGGAGTGCAAACGCCTATGGCCGGTTTATATTCCGGTAGTAGAGAATCTATTAATAACATTATTTTTTAAATTTGCAATTGTTTTCATTCCCTTCGTACACGAGGAACATGGGAAGCGACGTAGGAAACAGGAAATCTGCATGCCTATTGTTACACGTTTTATCATAATTTATTATTATTACGCAACACTCTTAATATCTCATGCATAATTAAAGAAATTTACGATTCTAATCCTGGCGCGACAGCGTGTCATATGCAGCATCACACAGCGAGGCATTGTATGATGATACGAGAGGTCGCATAACCGTACGAGAAAACGATGTGACAAAAAGTAACGGATGACATTGCGTTTCGCAGGTACTATGGCATTGCTGGCGTTGAGCTTTTTAACGCCGTATTTTTATTACATCCCACGTGCGACGCTATCGGCGGTGTTGATAATCGCCGTGTTTTTCATGATCGACCTGAAGATCATAAAATTACTCTGGAAAGGAAGCAGTTAGTATTACACACGTGTGTGCATAGATTAGACGAGAGAGACGGAGCGCGACAGGCTTACGTAATATATTTCTTCTCTCGCAGAGTTGGATGCGATCGCGGCGATGGGGACCTTTGTGATCTCCGTTCTTATCGGCATCGAAATCGGACTTCTTCTGGGCGTCCTCTTCAACTTGATCCTTTTCATCCGACTGTCCGCGAGAGTAACGCTTCAAACAACCAATTGCAAAGTAAAATTATATAAATATATTACACTACATACAAATTATTTTAACAGATATGAAGATATGAATTTTCTAATGGTATATAAAGAGAAAAAATATATATATCTTTTATATACTCAACAACTCTGTTATACAAGTGTTTCTAAACTAAATATAAATACTTTAATAACAAATTCTTGGTCACACTTTAAGACAACAATTCTAATACGAAAATATCCAGGCTATATAATACTTGAAAAAGAAACTATTAAGATTATTTATTCCTTTCCAGACTCATTTAGGAAATAGATACATAATGCTAAAACCCGACGCCTGTCTCCATTATCCCGCAGTAGGTTCCTTCTGCAATAAAATCATGAGTTTGGCTGGAAACGATGTCCCGTTGATCGTGAACTGCAAAAAATTTACCAGTCTCGATTATACTTCAATTAAGGTAACGGATAACATTCCCCAATCGAATAATTTCTTTTTATCAATCTGTAAACGGCATTGCCTCATTCGAAATCCGTGTGATATGTTCATAGGGTATTGAGATACTATCGAAAAGATTGAATCACGAAAGAAATCAATTCTGGCTGTTGCATCTTAATTCCGACATCGTGAGAAGTTTCGATATTCTTGCCAACAACGAATACATTCGTCTGATTGAGAAAGAAGAGAGTATCGTGGATATTCTTTATGGTATGTTTGATAATTATTACGAAAATTAAGAGCTAGTAATTGTCATGAAATAATAATGAGGATGTGCTCTAATAAATGTTTGTTTATTTTTTTTTCAGACAATGCTTTATCTAATAAAGATCCTGAAAATTCGATCAATGTTACTGTGAAAAAAGCAACGGAAATGGAAAGACTGAGTAGCGGAGACGTCTCGAATTCGCGACGAAAAAATTCCGAAACCAACGCTGAAGAATTGACTCTTATGTCTCCATCTGAATGCTAAATACAACAATAATTAAAGCGACTCTGCCTTTATTTAATTTAGCCTGTTGATTATGTCTATAATCTAAAAATAAAAAATTTTTTTACATTTTCTGGTAAAAATTACCGTTAAAAACGGAAAGAAACGCATAGTAAAACATCATAGTAGAACGTGCATCCTATCCGTTTCTGACTGCTTTAGTATGCGTTTCTTTCCGTTTCTAACGGTAATTTTTATCAGGGTTGTGTACGGCAAATTATATCTAATATACACACATATTTGCATGCTAATATTATTTCTAAAAAAGCTTTTTTATGTAATTTTTAATATTTCTAATTTTCTCTTTACAACCTCCATAAGTATCTTGTAAGGGACTTATGAAAATACATTATTGCAATATGTAAAATACATTCCCATATAATTAATATTTTCCTTACAAAATATTAACTTTTTTCGTTAAACGTAAAAATTATTCATTATAAGGAAACAGTTAAGAAATAATTATATTAAATGCTTTATAAAAACTCTTTATTGATTTTTTGAATCAAAATAGAAGTGATTTTTGTATAAAAATAAATAAGGTCTTGATATTTTCCGCTTTACAAACATAAAACTAACATCTCGTAATACACCAGGAATACAATTTATTCCAACTTTTGAATCTCTAATGACAAGGTATAAATAATACATTAGAGAGAGAGGAGAAAGAGTCTGACAATGCTTTCATGACGACCTGCGATAAATCTGTCCTAATAAATCCAAAAAGAGATTGTGCAGAAGTCCGCATGATATTTGCTGTATATGTACATTTATTAGTTTATATGTTTCTTCTTCGAATGTGGAATAAGCGTCCAGCAGGTTTAAGTCAATGAAGAGCTGTCTCACTCTTCTCACGCTCGTTTTATTTTTTTCCGGATCCGAAACTCCGTAACACTCCTGCGGGATAAAAGAACAAAGATGAGCAAGGATTAATGTAACATCTGGTGAACCAACACATTTAGCAAACAATACTTGCTTCTAATATTTTACGTTGCTCCGGAGTGGCGCGTTGAAGAGCTACGACAATGAACCATGTGCATTTCCCTTCCTGGATATCAGTATCATCTTTACCACATACTTCGGGATTCCCAAAACAACTCAAATAATCATCTTGGATTTGGAAAAAGCGTCCTATCTCTAACAAGACGGGTGTTGCTTGCTTGAACATCTCTGGATCTTTTATTCCAGCCTACATCGAGTAACATCTCGTAACGTATTATTATCATTAAAGTAAAACAGTCTTTTCGTATATAACGAAATTGAGGTACGCTTACTAAATGCATAGCTGCGGTTACTGGCAAACTGCACGTAATATACGCTGTTTTACCCTCGATAATAGATTTGTATCGATCCATCGTAAATAGATCCAGATCAGGGTTCTTGCCGAAATTGGACGATAACATATCTAAGCACTCACCCACTATTGTCTTGAACATAATCTGCCAAAATACATTTATAAATAATTACTCAATTGAAAAAGAAAAGATACGCTGACAAGATAGGCTTTTTAGGATTGAAAGAAGTATCTTTACTCACTTCCTGGAATACTTCTAGTAAATTGACATAGCATTCTTTGCAACTAAAGTGTTTTCGAATGATGTAATATATTGCATTCTCTATGAATATGCCATCATTAGCGGCTGCTTCACCTATATCATTATATCGATACCAACATGGTCTGCCTCGGCGAACTAGCGATCGGTCCATGATATCGTCTAACATGAGGCCAAAGGTTAGCAACTGTATAGCAATAATGTCTTAATGTCATATAATGGTAGAAATTGTGCTGCCTCTAATTTAAGAAGATGTTATAAATTAAAACGTTACGCTTTGTGTTTGATTAATTCTACTTGACATATGAAAGATGTGAGTATCTTAAAAGAAAGAAAAACGGAATTACACACCAGTTCCACACACCATGCTAAGATCCGTACTAAACGAGTGTTATCCTCTGTAAGTTGATCATTTCGTATCAGCATTTTATAGGCATAAATTAATGTCAAACCACGAATTTTCTTGCCTCCTAGGACATTATATTCTAACACCTGCATTAGAAGGATGCATCAATCAGCACTTATTCAAATTTATGTTTTGTTGCTTTTTATTTTATTCTTTTACTATACGTTTCTAATGTTGATCTCATTATTTTTATTTATTTATGTGTTTCCTTTTTAAGTTTCTTAAAATATTTGCTATAACTTAGAAGTTTATGCTTTGATGTTTTCAATAAAATCTCACTTTAAATTGTTATATAAATTGCTCGTAGTTTATTGCAAAGTTTTATATTGTATTAGTTTGCATTAAGTCTAATTATTCTAAAGGAATTTATTTCAAGATAGGTCACCGAATCTATCAAACGAATTTTAATATCTTTTTCACGCCGCCTATTGAATACTGTATAATATTTTAATCAATATAATGATTTACTCTTTCCATCCATTTAGCAACATCTGGAATATTTAAATCTTTAATCGCATCTATGATATCACGAACAATGTCCGGCCATATTGCCATCATCTCCCGACTTTCCTCCTCGATCATTACTTGCATTGATTGAGTTATAGATTGAGTCATTGTCACGTTCTAAAATTTAAACATATATTAAAGAGTACGACGAGTGATAAACAACAATGACGAGATTCTTTCATTTCAAAAATAAGAACGATATTGCGATATTGTGATCACAAGCCACCATTGTAGTTTAACAATTTAATGTATCTTACACTGAATTTGGTCGGATCTTCTTCCGGAGAAAGAAAGACGAAAGCTTAGAATGAGAACTGAAGGTCTCGATTCTTAGCTTCAATACATATAGTCTTGACAACAATACATATGGATGTTCTTTTTATGATCAACAAAACGATTATACATATACATTAGTACATTATTATTTATGTGATTGTCTCATAAATAATACAATAATACAATAATGTATTTTACAATGTATCAGCAATATTTTCGCCGTTATTTTTCGTATAAATCGAAGTCGAAGCCAACTTTCCTAAAGTATCGTTACCGCCCTTTTCATCGCAAGGGAAATCAGAATTACATGTTCTTCGATATATGCGCTCATTACGGATTAAAATTAGGAATACTTTCTGTTAGGTATATCTTAGTGAACGTAGAAATAGCCAAAGCGTTTGATAACTTAATAGTTGAAAAAAAAACTATTAAGATTCTTAATTTTTTTCCAGATTCAGGAAATAGATAATTTAGGAAATAGATACATAATGCTAAAACCTTCCGACGTCTGTCTCCATTATCCCGCAATAGCTTCTTTTTGCAATAAAATCATGAGTTTGGCTGATGGAAACGCTATCCCATTAATCGTAAACTGCGAAAAATTCACCAGTTTCGATTATACTTCAATCATAGTATCAGAAATAACATTCCCCGTTCGAATAATTTCTTTTTGTGATGTTCACTAATTCACTAATTCACAGTAGGGTATTGAGATACGTACGTAATACTATCGAAAAGATTGAATCACTAAAAAACTCAATTCTGTTGCATCTTAATTCTGACATCGTAAAAAGTTTCAACATTCTCGCCGACAACGAATACATTCGTCTGGTCGAGAAAGAAGAGAGTATCGTGGATATTCTTTATGGTATATACGAGATGTATATATAATAATTATTACGAAAATTATAAGAATATCTGTATTTGTAAAAATGATGAATATAAATTTATGTAACATTATTTTGAACGGATATGTGTAAAAATATTTATTTATGCGTAAATAAAGTACAAGTAGTTTTTCAATAGACTTGTTGCTCACGTGATTTTTTGCACAGAATTTTTTCTTATAAAAATTGCCACAATACAACATGTGACAATTATATTTTATAATAATTTAAGATTTTTCCAAATAGGTAATTATTTTTTTAAATTTTTATAAAATGTAAAATTTTCTATTTAAAAAAGACGTTACTGCAAAAATGCAGTAATAGCTTGAAGAATTTTTTATTGACGATTCAATAGCAATTATTTTTGCGATTTGCTTTGCTATACACATTTATATTCGGTATATTAAATAACAATACACATGTATGTCGAATCCTTTTTATGATCAAAGATCTAAAATTTACATGCTAATATTACTTTTAAAAGAACTTATGTTTTATGCAATTTTTAATATTTGTAATTTTCTCCTTACAACCTCCATAAGTATCTTGTAAGGGACTTATGAAAATACATTGCAATATGTTCCCATATAATTAATATTTTCCTTACAAAATATTAACTTTTTCCGTTAAACGTATAAATTATTCTATCATTATAAGGAAACTGTTAAGAAATTATTATATTAAATGCTTTATAGAAACTCTTTATTGCTTTTTTTAATCGAAATGGAAGTCATTTTTGTACACAAATAAAGAAGGTCTTGATATTTTCCGCATTAAAAACATAAAACTAACATCTCGTAATACACCATCAGGAATACAATTTATTCCAACTTCCAAATCTCTAATGACAAGGTGTAATATGTTGTCTGACAATGCTTTCATGACGTCCTGCGATAAATCTGCTCTAATAAACTCAAAAAGAGATTGTGCGGAAGTTCGCATGATATTTGCTGTATATGTACATTTATTAGGTTATATGTTTCTTCTTCGAATGTGGAATAAGCACCCAACAGGTTTAAGTCAGTGAAGAGCTGTCTCACTCGTTTTACTTTTTCCGGATCCGAAACTCCGTAACATTCCTGCGGGATAATAGAACAAACAAGAGAAAGGATTAATGTAACAGCGTTTGGTGAACAACGATCTAGCAAACAATACTTGCTTCTAATATTTTACGTTGCTCAGTCGTTCTCACGTTCTAAAATTTAAACAAAATGTTAAAATGTTCGACGAGTGATAACCAATTGTTAACAATGACGAGATTCTGTCATTTCAAAAACAAGAACGATATTGCGATATACATATAGTGATCGCAAGCCACCAGCTCAACAATTTAATGTATCTTACTGAATTTGGTCGAATTTTCTTCTGGGGAAAGAAAGACACGAAAGCTTTAGAATGAGAACTGAAGAAGTAAAGATTCTTGGTGAAATGATAATTAGTCATGATTTAATTCTTACTAGAAGGAAGAGGTGATATCTATTTGTCGTAATTAGATTTTATTTATAAGGGATATAGGGAATAGAAAGTCGGATTTGAATAACGGATACTGATATTTCTAAAATAAATAATAAATATTTATTAGAATTTATATATATATAAACTTTAGAATTTAGAATTTAGAATTTAGAATTTACAATTTACAATTTACAATTTAGATTCAGAATCTAGAATGAACAGTTTAAAATTACTGAGTAGTTCAATTTATGGAATCATGTTACTGTACATATTAATTTAATTAAGATTTTTTAGAATCTTAAGATTCTTGGTGAAATGATAATTAGTCATGATTTAATTCTTACTAGAAGGAAGAGGTGATATCTATTTGTCGTAATTAGATTTTATTTATAAGGGATATAGGGAATAGAAAGTCGGATTTGAATAACGGATACTGATATTTCTAAAATAAATAATAAATATTTATTAGAATTTATATATATATAAACTTTAGAATTTAGAATTTAGAATTTAGAATTTACAATTTACAATTTACAATTTAGATTCAGAATCTAGAATGAACAGTTTAAAATTACTGAGTAGTTCAATTTATGGAATCATGTTACTGTACATATTAATTTAATTAAGATTTTTTAGAATCTTAAGATTCTTGGTGAAATGATAATAATTAGTCATGATTTAATTCTTACTAGAAGGAAGAGGTGATATCTATTTGTCGTAATTAGATTTTATTTATAAGGGATATAGGGAATAGAAAGTCGGGTTTGAAAATAACGGATACTGATATTTCTAAAATAAATAATAAATATTTATTATAATTTATATATATATATATATATATATATATATAGGGTGAATTTTAATGGATGTCCCATTCACAATTGTCATCTGCCAATTTGTCTCAATTTTCTTTCTATATATATAAAAAATTTTTCCATTTTGTAACGAAGACGTAAAGTTTAACAATTATTCTATATAAGTGAAGTGCTCTTTATCAAAAAAAGGATGCTCGATGAAGTATTGATGGTAAAAGGATGGGACATCCATTAAAATTCACCCTGTATATAGAATTTAGTATTTAGAATTTAGAATTTAGAATTTAGAATTTAGAATTTAAAATTGAGAATGGACAGTTTAGAATTACTGAGTAGTTTAATTTATGGAATCGTGTTACTGTACATCTGTACAAAGTTATCTTTTTTAAAAAAAAGGTAAAGAAATGCGCCAAGTACACGCATAGTAGTGTATATATTGTTACCTCGACAACAAAAACAGTGGTAGTATTATACCTAAAAAAAATCTAAGTAACAAGTGGTAGACGTAATCTTTGTATCTCGAAAATACACTGAGAAAAAAAATTGTTAATTCCAAGAAATATTTAGTCCGATACGTTCAACTAAACATTTTAATTAGTTAACTAAATATTAGTTGTTTTAACAATTTATTTCGTTTCCTTAATCAAGAATTAATTAATTCAACTAATGTTTAGTTAACTAACTAAAATGTTTAGTTGAACGTATCGGACTAAATATTTCTTGAGATTGACAAATTTTTTTTCTCAGTGTATGTTCTCTCTGTAATTGGTACTTATTACTGCTAAATATCATGTTTTATTAATAAATTTTACCTACAATGCATATATACATATCATTTAATTCTTTTATAGTGAGAGAGATTAATTTAAAATCATGTAACAAATTACCAGATATAAGGAATTAAGATTTTTCTCTTTTTTGGGTAATTTTTGAAAGTATTTCGATACCACTGATCAGAAAAAATCGCACATGCGACCTGCAAAAAACAGAAATTTATGTTTAATATTGTCAGTGAAAAAAGAAAAATTCAGGGTGACCTTAATCAAATCCTCCTTAATTGACGATTAATTTTTCAAGCAATTCGTATAATATTTTGTTAATATTGATAAAATTATTGGTGTGACAAAAATAATTCCTTTTTCCTTGACTTAGGGTTGGTTAGAATTACGGTTAGAAATTTTGTTGCAATTTTATCAATTTTAAATTAATCGTCAATTAAGAGAAATTAAGAGAAATTTGATTGGCATAGCCTATGAAATTATTCCACCATTACCTGATTCACTATGACGAAAATGGTAATATAATGAAATGTAGAAGCTTGCCAAAGTATCGCGGATAGCGTTAGGTATAACAATATTTCCGTAAATTGTAATGGATTCGATATGTAATTGAATAATTCACCAACTGGTATCTTGTGTTCTTTGCTTATGACGTCGCCATGCTGATTCTTACGCAATCCCGCAAGAACAAAATTCGTTCTAAGTTGCATATATGTTGACCATAAAAATATAAATGCACATATCAATTGCATATTTGTTAATTTATGCAAGAAAATACTCGTACGTGAACCTGTGCAAGATTATATGAATTGTATAATAGAGTACATGTAATATAATTAATATTTGTAAATTTTGAATACTTGCCTCCGACAAATCCTTCTGATTCTCCTATCAGGGATAACATTAACATTGAGTAATGCAAAAATGTAAGTATATAATGAAACACATTTATTTTTTGGTTACTAAATACGCAAACATAATATGTTTCATATGCTCTTTTCCAGCAATGTATGGAAAACAAAACAATTGCTAAAATTGTGCTTTCCGCAGATACTAAAATATATTATACAGTACACATATAATAATTTAATATAGTTTTATATATATATATATATATATATAATTATGCAGGAACCATTTATAATGTTAATGACAAATATCTCATAAAATATGCATTTTGTGGAAAAAATGGTTTAGACAAAACTTGTTTGAAATTAAAGGGGACACAAGATATGGCATTATTTGTTTCATCATAAGTAGTGCTACTGTTTGGCGCACGGCCCTTTTGTACGTAGATAAGTAAGATTGTAAATAGATTTGTGATTCATTAGCATTATTCCCAGCTAGCAAGCATACGTCAAAATGACGTTAAAATTTGGTCATAAATGACTAAAAATGACATGAAAATGACGTGAAAATGACGGAAAAATAATGGGTAGCCTAATAAACAAGTTTTAGCTGTCAGCTTTAAAGTACAGCTAAGTGTTATTGAGATATTGAAAGGTTCCATATTATCAGTAGGGTTCCATATTACCATCTTCTTCTCTATTAGACAAATAAAAAAAATGTTTCAGACAAAAGTTGTTTAAATTAATTAACAGAAAAAGATGGTATAATAAAAAATGAGGGTTTCCATTAAAGAAAATAAAGTTGACTTTTGTTTGACCTATAGTAGTTTGACCATCTATGACGAAACGAATAGTTCCATCTTGTGTTCTCTTTGATTTCAAACAAGTTTTGTCTAACAGTCTAACTCATTTTTTCATAGGATGTATATTTTATGAGATATATGTTATTAACATTATAAATAATTCATCCTGCATATATATATGTATATATATCATAGTCAAAGCCCGAAACACGGCATTCCTAGGATTGACTAATGGTCAATTCTGCGGAATTTCCAAGCGTCTTGATTAAAGTAGTTTCTAGGAATAGGCTAGGAGTTAGATTAGTATTTTTATGCGGGGGAAGGGGATCCGCTTGCGACAGTATTTGTGCACTGTCTATACACACACAACACACATATCAGCAAATTACTACAAAACTTTGACCAAGACGTTTGGCCGTTCGACAGAATGGATTAATCCTAAGATTACCCGCGTTTTGAGTTTTGACCATAACATATATACCTATAATTTCTTATAAATTTAGTAATAATTTTTTTAGATAAATACCTAAGGGCTTTCTTGATGCCCCTAATAATATATCCAATAATAAAAGCAAACTTTCGGGAATATTTCCATTATAGAAATATTTATTTAAAGCCAAATAAAATAAAATAATCATTATTGTTCCAGTAATTGGATAAGCTTGTCCAAAATATCTAGAAATTTAAAATGATTAACATTAAACTATTTCAGTTATTGTCAGTAGATAGTAAGTAGAAAGTACTTTATAATTTTTTTTGTAAATTGTTTATTGTAAATGTTTATTTTGTAATTTTTTTTGTAGAAAGATATACATTAATTAGGTAACTTACTTCTTGGGCATTTCGATTTTTGTTATTATGGGATAGTTAGCGTTAGCCTTTATGTTTATCTTTCCAAAGAGAAAAAAGCGTATCAACGCATTAGGTAAATAAGGTTTCATATAAATAATTAATAACGATAACGATCCAATTGTGATTGAATTACAAATTAGAATATAACGTAATATGTTTACATCCATTATTTGATTTGTTGAAATTAGCTGAATATGCGAGTGTGATTGTCCTATACAAAATTTTAGTTTCTTTTAAAAATTAATCTTTGTTAGTACCCATATTGTATTGTTGTTTCACCGTCACTGTTTTATATTTTTACAAAAAATTTAGATTACCATCACAATGTAACATTTTATTTAAAAAATCTAAAAAAATATATTTCTTCAATAAGTAAGATTATAATTTAAAATTGTATAAAATTATAGAAAATGTATTGTTTATAAAGATTTATATATGTTTCTTATAATATCGAACATGTAAAGTAATATATTTGTACATAAAAAATTGTTTAAAAAGTTGCAAAACTTTGTGATTACTGTTAGTCTCTTAACGATATTATCAATTATATATATATATATATATATATATATATATATATATATATAACTTATACTCCTTATATGCATATAACTTATATGCCCTACGTATGTAAGTTTAAATATCAACGTTTTTAACTAACTAACTTCGGCGCTCTTCAAGGCATACAACTGAGTTAAAATAAGGAAAGAACATCACTATATATACGGTTTAAACATTGCGCAAAAAAAAAACAAGAAACGACAGGATTTGAATTTATAATTATCAATCAATCTGCATCAGATTAATTTTTTCGATTCGGCGCGACCAGGAATTGGCACGCGAAGCGGCCCAAGGCTATTATACATCTGCCGATGTACCCGATTCGGCCGAGAAGCTAGGCACTCGAAGTTCAACGCCTTCAGTTATTTATGTAATAAAACTCAATAACAAAAACATTGAAAAATTTATCAACAGAAACATTTCAAGTCAACATTTTAAGTTGCTCGACCGCAGCGAGCAATATAATGGACAGTGACTATAATCAGTGTCCGTACCAAAAAGATTAAACATATGTAAAAAAATGGCAAAGAGATTGAAGAAAATAATCGATGATCAAATAATTGAATACAAAGATTAAGACTGGATTCCTATATTTACTGTCAGCAACTGTCAGTACTGAAAATCTATATAATATACGTGACGCAAAATATAGAAAAATATAAATTTTCAGTACTTGCAGTGAATATCGGAACGCAGCTAATATAGAGTTAAGAGAGAGGGTCCCGTTTGCCTACAATCCCAATTGCCAATAGCTTCGTTTGCTGACATTCCCGATTGCTTACAAGCATTATTGCGCACATGTAATAATTAAAAATACGAACGTGCGTTTGCGCACATGATCTTATTACGCACACATGACTTTATCGCACACATGCAGATTGCATACATGACATTATTGTGCACATCTGCAGATATCGAAATTATTAAGTAAGTCATAGTCGTCGTCGTCTAATTTATTTCTTTTTTTTGTAATATGTGGCAATTGAGAACTATAACTGCTGAGATTATTTCTATGCTTCTTGTCACACATGAATATTTCTCAGACAGGCGATTTGTAACTTTTCTGTGAGAGCTTTATTTACGTTTCTCTTACAAATGAATTCAAGAATCGAATCTAACTTTACAGCTTAAATTAATAAACACGTTGTGATGTTGTGTCAGCATTTATAATCGGACTTAATTTCTTTTTCTGTTCATCACCAACAAGTTATGAGCCAAGAACAATTGGACGTAAATTAAATCGTGAGTGCGTAAAAAGAAATCCGCGATAAATTACTGAGCAACACGTGGCGAGCTGCCATTAACGCGCGCACGCGCGCGCACGTGTGTGTTTGTTTTATGAAAAATGTATACTTATATAACATCTTATAGTCAAAAAGTAAAATATTTGCACCAACGTCGCATAACATTTAACTTTAGCTTAACTCACTCTTCGTCTCTTTCTAACTGTTTTCTTGAGTGAGTAAAGCTAAGGAAACTGTTGTTAAGGAGTTACAGAATCCCGTCTTTGGTGACAATTCATCAGAAAAACAATAATTTGTCTTTTAGCGCAGTATGTGTAATTCTTTGGAATATATAGATGCTTATATAGTTTTTAAATTATTAGTTCAACAAATTGCTCATGTATAATTATTTGTGGTTTTTGTATGTCCTAATGGAAATATTTTACTAAAAATATAATAAAAGTTTACTGAAATTCTCTTTCAATTGATCCCATTTTATTGTTATTCCAGTAATTAATATTTCAGTAAAAATTCAGTTTTTTCAGTTAAATTCAGTAAATTGTATGATACCTAACATAAAAGAAATTTTGTTATTACTTTTTAATAGTATAATTTAACTTTCTTTATATTTCACAATATTACATTAGGTACATTTTATCCTTTGTTTAATTTAAATAAAATTTTTAATCTTATAAAATTGTTATCATACATTTTTTCTAATTGACACAATGTAAAGATTTTTCAAAGTAGTGCAACAATTATTTTTGAGGCAATATATATGTTCTCTCTGTAATTGGCGCTGTAATTTAAAGAGATATCATTTCTTTTTGATAAGGTAACATAATTTTGTGATGTGTATCACTTGGGTTATAATTTTTCGGAAATAAAAATACTACTGCTTAGATTTTTTCGAGATTTTTTGAGATATAAAGATTACGTCTACTACTTGTTACTTAGGTTTTTCCGAGGTATAATACTACCACTCTTTTTTTTTCGAGGTAACAACATATACACTACTATGCGTGTACTTGGCGCCTTTTTTAAACTTTTTTTTAAAAAGGTAATTTTGTACTGATATCACGCCTTTTTGTAGTGTTACGCATCTTAATCTTATAAACAATATCTTATAATCTTATAAACAGTATATACAAGGTATGAAGCTAAAAGTGTTACGGACTATTATTTCTAAAGAAAACAACAATTTAATATTTTGCTTAGTTTTTTAAAAATAATAATCTGTAACCCTTTTAGTTGTACACCTTGTATATATTTTTCAATTTCAACATAAAACATAATCGCAATATAGCATGATTAATGTTAATAAGTCGTTAACTGTAAAATTCTTTATTTATTTTTATTCGCGTGTCTTACTGAATGTTGTTCGCAACTGCATATGTACCGATATCTTCAGGTATCGATATTTTTGATAATTACAGATGGACACCTGTAACACTTGTCTGAAATTTACCTGATTTGTTTATTCTTTTATTCCCTTCAACTAATCGCAAATTAATTCTATTTGATAAAAGCAATTCTGTTAAATTTCTCATACATAACGCATCGTTTATAATTTTCTAATAATTATAAATATTAAATGATACGATATATATATATATATATATATATATATATATATATATATATATATTTGTACTCACATCCCTGAAAATTATTTCGGGAATTCGAGCGAATGTCACAACTAGATAAAATTATCTTTCATATTTTGACAGTTAAGTAGGAACATATTTGAGTTGGCGAAAAATGATTCTCTGAAACCGCACGTGTGTGTAAATAATTCAGTAGAAAATATATAATTTTCATTTCAAAATACATTTGCACACTACGTACCAAAAATATATAATATGATAACGTAGTTTTTGCTATTCAATTGATTGAATTTCAAAAAAGAAAAAGATTTAAAAGTATATAACTATGTCAGTCAATAAAGAGACATAGACGCAAATTGAATCATATATATTTAATTGCCTGCTCATTAAATATAAAGTGCAAACACATAGAAATTGTATATTTTTCTATACTTAAATGCAATAGGAAGAAATAATTAAACAAGTATCCTTGCATAGGAATATTATGCATAATTTTTACAAAACATATTTGAGATTCGCGCAATTGAGATATATAATAAAATTAATAACGATTCTATAAATCTTAGGTATATGTTAATAATACAATTTAACATGATCTTTTTAATCATGAAACTTACAAACTAACGGAAAAAGATTTGTATCCTAAATGCCAATAATTTTTCTAATGTAACAATAATACTGAAAATATATGGAATCATGTTACTGTACATATTAATTTAATTAAGATTCTTTAGAATCTTAAGATTCTTGGTGAAATGATAATTAGACATGATTTAATTCTTACTAGAAAGAAGAGATGATATCTATTTGTCGTAATTAGATTTCTTTTATATAAAGGATATAGGGAATAGAAAGTTGGGTTTGAATAAGGGATACTGATATTTCTAGAATAAATAATAAATTTTTATAATTAGAATTGATAATTGATAATTGATAATTGAGAATGAATAGTTATAATTACTGAGTAGTTTAATTTATGGAATCACGTTACTCTGTACATATTAATTTATTTAAAATTCTTTAGAATCTTTGAAATCTTATTTCAGTATATATAATGAAGAATCATTATATATACTCAGTATATTGACAACAATACATATGAATGTTCTTTTTACGATCAACAAAACGACTATACATTACTATTTATGTGATTGTCTCATAAATAATACAATAATCTTTTTTACAATGTATCAGCA
The DNA here is from genome assembly GCF_030848805.1 of Temnothorax longispinosus. Lineage (NCBI taxonomy): Eukaryota > Metazoa > Arthropoda > Insecta > Hymenoptera > Formicidae > Temnothorax > Temnothorax longispinosus. Next base: position 10,152,628 of record NC_092369.1, read on the forward strand.
ATATCCTCGCCGTTATTTTTCGTATAAATCGAAGTCGAAGCCAGCTTTCCTAAAGTATCGTTCCCGCTGTTCTCATCGCAAGGGAAATCAGACATACATGTTCTTCGACATATGCGCTCATTACGGATTATAGGATTAGGAATACTTCCTGTTAGGTATATCTTAGTGAACGTAGAAATAGCCAAAGCGTTTAATAACAATTTAATACGAAATACCTAATACGAAAATATCCAGACTATATAATAGTTGAAAAAGAAACTATATATATTAAGATTCTTAATTCTTTTCCAGATTCAGGAAATAGATACATAATGCTGAAACCCGCCTACGTCTGTCTTAATTATCCCGCAATTTTCCTGCAATAAAATCATGAGTTTGACTGATGAAAACGCTATCCCATTAATCGTAAACTGCGAAAAATTCACCAGTTTCGATTATACTTCAATCATGGTATCGGAAATAACATTTCCCGATCGAATAATTTCTTTTTATCAATCTGTAAACGATCGACACTGCCTCACTCGAACTGCGTGTGATGTTAACAGAGTATTGAGGTACGTACGTAATACTATCGAAAAGATTTAATCACTAAAGAACCCAAGTCTGACTGTTGCATCTTAATTTCGACATCGTAAAAAGTCTCAACATTCTCGCCGACAACGAATACATTCGTCTGATCGAGAAAGAAGAGAGTATCGTGGATAATTCTTTATGATATACGAGATATGTTTATATAATAATTGTTACGAAAATTATAAGAGCTACGCATTAATTTTCATGAATGATAAATAATTAATCGGGAAGTGATCTTGTCTTTTAATATCTATATTTGTAAAAATGATGAATATAAATTTATGTAACATTATTTTAAACGGATATGTGTAAAAATATTTATTTATGCGTAAATAGTACAAGTAGTTTTTCAATAGACTTGTCGCTCACGTAATTTTTTGCATATAATTCTTTCTTATAAAAATTGCCACAATACAACATGTGACAATTATATTTTATGATAATTTAAGATTTTTCCAAATAAGTAATTTTTTAAAATTTTTATAAAATGTAGAATTTTCTATTTAAAAAAGACCTTACTGCAGAAATACAGTAATAGCTTGAAGAATGTTTTATTGACGATTCAATTGCAATTACTTTTGCGATTTGCTTTGCTATACATTTATACTCGGTATATTAAATAACAATACATGTATGTATGTCAAATCCTTTTTATGATCAAAGATCTAAAATTTACATGCTAATATTATTTCTAAAAAAACTTGTTTTATGCAATTTTTAATATTTGTAATTTTCTCCTTACAACCTCCATAAGTATCTTGTAAGGGACTTATGAAAATACATTGCAATATGTTCCCATAATTAATATTTTCCTTACAAAATATTAACTTTTTCCGTTAAACGTAAAATTATTATTCATTATAAGGAAACTGTTAAGAAATGATTATATTAAATGCTTTATAATAGAAACTTTTTTATTACTTTTTTAATCGAAATGGAAGTCATTTTTGTATATAAATAAATAAGGTCTTGATATTTTCCGCTTTAAAAACATAAAACTAACATCTCGTAATACACCATCAGGAATACAATTTATTCCAACTTTTAAATCTCTAATGACAAGGTATAATATGTTGTCTGACGATGCTTTCATGACGTCCTGCGATAAATCTGCTCTAATAAACCCAAAAAGAGATTGTGCAGAAGTCCGCATGATATTTGCTGTATATGTACATTTATTAGGTTATATGTTTCTTCTTCGAATGTGGAATAAGCATCCAACAGGTTTAAGTCAGTGAAGAGCTGTCTCACTCGTTTTACTTTTTCCGGATCCGAAACTCCGTAACATTCCTGCGGGATAATAGAACAAACAAGAGAAAGGACTAATGTAACAGCGTTGTTTGATGAAACAACGAATCTAACAAACAATACTTGCTTCTAATATTTTACGTTGCTCCGGAGTGGCGCGTTGAAGAGCTACGACAATGAACCATGTGCATTTCCCTTCCTGGATATCAGTATCATCTTTACCACGTACTTCGGGATTCCCAAAACAACTCAAATAATCATCTTGGATTTGGTAAAAGCGTCCTATCTCTAACAAGACGGGTGTTGCTTGCTTGAACATCTCTGGATCTTTTATTCCAGCCTACATCGAGTAACATCTCATAGCGCATTATTATCATTAAAGTAAAACAGTCTTTTCGTATATAACAAAATTGAGATACGCTTACTAAATACATAGCCACAGTTACTGGCAAAATGCACGTATAATACGCTGTTTTATACTCGATAATAGATTTGTATCGATCCATCGTAAATAGATCCAGATCGGGCTTCTTGCCGAAATTGGTCGATAACATGTCTAAGCACTGACCCATTAGTGTCTTAAATATGATCTGTATAAATTCTTTCATAAATAATATTATTCGATTAAAATAAAAAAAAAGATAATTTCTTGACCTTTGCATAATGTGTATTTATGCGGTATCTTTTTACTTACATCATGGAATGTTTCTAGTATATTAATATAGTAGTCTTTTTTTTTGAAATATTTTTGAATTATGTAAAACGTAGCATTCTCTATAAGTATACCATCATTGATGGCGGCTGCACCTATATTATTGTACCGATACCAACATGGTTTGCCTCGGCGAACAAGCGAATGGTCCATAATATCGTCTATTATGAGAACATAGGCCTGCATCTGTATATCAATATTTTCTCAATATTATAAAATGGTGGGAAGTGGGAGTTATACTACTTCTAATTTAAATAAATAGATGTTATAAATTAAAACATTACACCTTGTGTTTGATTAATTCGACTTATTAGCTTATAAAAGATGTGAGTATCTTAAAAGGAAGAAGAGAGAGAGAAAGAACGGAATTACACACCAGTTCCACACACCATGCTAAAATCCGTACTAGACGAATGTTATCTTCTGTAATTTGATCATTACGTATCACTATTTTATAGGCATAAATTAATGTCAAACCACGAGTTTTCTTGCCTCCTGGGACATTATATTGCAATACCTGCGTTACAAAGATCCATCAGTCTGCATATTTATTCTAATTTATGATTTATTGTTTTTTATTTTATTGTATCACTCTGTTTTAAGTTACTTCCATGTTACTGAAACACTCAACGTTTCTCTTTATTCATTTATATGCTTTTCTTTTAAGCTTCTTAAAATTTTTGCCACTTAATTTAAATGTTTATATTTTATTGTTTTCAATAAAATCTTACTTTAAATTGTTATATAAATTGTTATATATAATTTATTTAAAAATTTTACATTATATTGCTTTGCGTTGTCTAATTATCCTGAAGGAATTTATTATAAGATAAATCGCTAAGTCTATTGAATGAATTTTAAGCAATTTTACGTCCCACATTGGCTATTGTATAGTATTTTAATTAATAATAACTTACTTTTTCTATCCACTTAACGACATCTGGAATATTTAAATCTTTAATCGCATCTATGATATCACGAACAATGTCCGGCCATGTTGTCATCATCTCCCGACTTTCCTCCTCGATCATTACTTGCACTGATTGAGTTATAGATTGAGTCATTCTCACGTTCTAAAATTTAAACAAAAGTTAAACAGTGCGACGAGTGATAAACAACAATAACGATTCTGTCATTTTATGAATAAAAACGATATTGCGAGTGATCACAAACTACCAGTTTAACAAATTAACAAGAAGCGATGAAAGAAAAATGTCGAATTTATATTTTTTATATGTTTTGCTCTAGACGCTTTAACGTTTTGTATCTTACTGAATTGGTCGGATCTTCTTCAGGGGAAAAGACGACGAAGGCTCAGAAAGATACTGAAGGTAACTATTTTTGCTTCGCTATATATACTCATAATAATACATATGTATATTGATAACAATACATATGTATGTTCTTTTTATGATCAACGAAACGACTGTACATTACTATTTATGTAATTTCACATACATTGTTATATAATATTTTTTTGACAATATTAGCAATGTACTGTTACTTTTTTATACGATATATGATCAGAAAAATTGCATATCGAAGGAAATATTAAGCAGGTGCTATCATAATTTAATATAAAATTTGAATAAAAAGTTATTTTTACACAGCTCGCCTCCATTACCTCCGGTTGATGATCACCTTGACTTCTGAGGAAATCAAAGGTCGTGGACCTTTTCCGTCACTCAGTTCGTAACAAAAAGTTATGAAGGAGTAAACATACTGACGAAAATTGTATTTGTTGTACCCTGGCCTATAATGGGTTTTAGAACTGTCCATCAGTTTAAACATCGTAAGCCCCCCACATTTAAATTCTTTAACTTTACGTATCTGCGCCGTTAATACAATTTTAATTTTTGAATGTTTTTTTTTCTTTTTTTTTCTTATTTGGTTGAGGAAGACTCTGTGGAGCTCGATACGTCCCTTTTAAACACTGTAATGTATTGAAATATCTTGTTTGCTCGTTTTTGGTCTTGTAGTATTTATTATTATTTGAAGAAAATCAAATTTCATCAAGGCTAAGACCGGAGAACATTGTGTGGCGGGCTGTGTATATATAGGTAATTTTTTACTAATATTGGTATTAAAATACGATCTATTCTAAAATAAAATGTTTACCCCCTTTATATTATATATATATACTCTCGTTCAGTAAACAAACGTTAGTGTCTCTTATGACCGTCTGTATGTGAATCGCTGTATTATGCGGCTTTGATTTTTCAGATCAACATAATCTTAAGCCCTATCACTCTATGGATTGGGATGAAAGTGGATTGATATTTAATCATTTATAATAAAGAAAACTGATCTCAAGTTTAGTGAAGTTGCTCTGGTATAAGCCTCATCATACGAGGGCAATGAAGAGTTAAGAAAATAACTATATAAAGTTATATGTAAAAAATTATATGTACTAATTATAACTATATATATAAAATATTATATTGCATTTAATCACCTTTTCTCAGATAAAAAATAATTCTTATAAAAATACATTGCCACACTTTGTCTCCGTAATCAATATTTTTTTTTTACAAAATGTTAACTCTTTTGTTAAACATATAAGCTATGAATTACAAAAACCGTTATAAAATGACGATATCAAATGTTTTAGAATTTTTTTATTGATTTTTTAATCAATAATCGAAATAAGAATCTTCTGCGTGCAAAATTTATATAAGACTGTAATATTTGTTTAAAAATATAAAAATAACACTTTATAGTGCCAGGACCTTAGATAGAACATATCATATTTATTCTAACTTTAAAATCTTTAATGAAGGTCTATACATATATTATATTATATATATATATATATATATATATATATATATATATATATATTATATGTTATGGTCAAAGCCCGAAACGCGGGCATTTCTAGCATTGACTCTGATCAATTCTTAACCATAACATATAACATTAGTTTTGACGAGTGCTTTCATGACGACCTCCGATAAATCTTCTGCAATAAATCTAAGAACAGTTTTGCGGAAGTCCGCAAGATATCTGGTGTACGTGTTCATTTATTAGATTATAAGTTTTTTTTTTCGTATTTGGAATAAACTTCGAGCAGGTTCAAGTCAATGAAGAGCTGTTTCACGCGTCTTACTTTTTCCAGATCTAAAACCTCCGTAACATTCCTGTGTGATAAAAGAAAAGAAAGACAGAGAGAGAGGATTAATACAACAGTATTTGACAAAACAACGCATCTATAGACAAACACTCGCCTCTAATATTTTACGTTGCTCCGGAGTGGCGCGCTGAAGAGCTACGACAACAAATGTGCATTTCCCTTCCTGGATATCAGTACCATCTTTACCACAAACCTCAGTATCCCAAAACAATCCAAATAGTCATCTTGGACTTGCAATAAATGTCCTATCTCTAATAAGATGGTTTTTGCTTGCCTGAACATCTCCGGTTCTTTTATTCCAGCCTGCATCGATAATATCGCATAACGCATTATTATCTCATTAAAGTAAAACAGTCTTTTCGTATATAACAAAATTGAGATACGCTTACTAAATACATAGCCGCAGTTACTGGCAAAATGCACGTATAATACGACGCTTTGCACTCGACAATGGAATTGTACCGATCCATCGTAAATAAATCCAGATCGGGCTTCTTGCCGAAATTGGTCGATAACATGTCTAAGCACTGACCCATTAGTGTCTTAAATATGATCTGTATAAATTATTTCATAAATAATATTATTCGATTAGAAAAGAAAGAAAAGATAAACTTTTGACATTTGCATAACGTATATTTATGGCATCTTTTTACTTACATCGTGAAAACTGAATAAATATTAAAAAATCCGTGTAATTATCAGAAATTTCCATTTATACAGATATTAAAATATTCCAAAAATCCTCATACAATTATTTCTGAAAATATCTGAAAAATTTAACATATTTTTTCTGAATTTTTCATAAATCTAAAATATGAGAAATTCTTAGATAATTCTGAAAAAATATGAGAAATTTTTTCACCAGAATTTCCTGTCAAATTTATACTTACTGTACCTTTTGTATTAAACGCTTTAACATTTAATATTGGACTATATTTCGTCAGTTTTTTCAAAGAAAATGACAGAAAAATAGCCTACACGTTATAATTTATTTATATGTATAATTGAAATTAATATTTTTCTTCATAAATAATAAACGCATTACAATAACAAATAATTTAAAGACTAATTATCGTGTTTAAGAAAATTTTTATTGATTTTTTCAGAGTGAAATATTTTCCTGTACATAAAACTTTATAAAAGATCTTTTGATATATTTTTCACTCTGAAGTAACATTTCGCAATACTTCTCGGACATTGGCAGAACACTTCTCATTTTATCTTATCCTATGCTCTAAATTTAATGCAAAAGTATATTTAACGTTTAACACATAAAGTTTAATACATTTTGTCTCTTTTTTTAATGTACACAACTGTTTTATGACGCTCTGTGATAGAGTTTTCCTAATAAATTCAAGAAAAGACCATGTGGAAGCCCTCGTGATATCTGCTGTATATGTACATTTAATAGATTATGTGTCTCTTCCTCGTATATAGAATAAGTGTTCGGCAAACCCAGATCAGTGTAGAGCTGTTTCACACGGTTTACTTTCTCCGGATCGGAAAATCCATAACATTCCTGCGTAATAAGAAAAAAAGAGAAAGTATTAATACAACTGCGTTTGACGAAGTGCAATGCATCTAACCAACGAGACTCGCCTCTAAAATTTTACGCTGCTCCGGAGTGGCGCGTTGAAGAGCTACGACAACCAGCCACGTACATTTCCCTTCCTCTATATCAGTATTATCTTTGCCACAAGCCTCGGCATCCCCAAAGCAAGCCAAATAGTCGTCTTGAACTTGGTATAAATGTCCCATCTCTAACAAGATGGTTTTTGCTTGCCTGAACATCTCTGGGTCTTTTATTCCAGCCTGCATCAAGTAACAAGTAACAGTGCATTGTTATCATCGAAGCGAATCAGTCTTTCCGTGTTATACAAGAAAACTGAGGTGTACTCACTAACTGCATTGCCGCGGTTATTGGCAAAAGAAATGAGTAATGCGCTGTTTTATACTCGACAATAGAATTGTACCGATTCATCGTAAACAGATCCAGATTTGGCTTCTTGCCGAAGTTGGTAGAGAGCATATCTAGACTTTGGCCCATTATTGTCTTGAACGTGATCTGTTGACGTGAAAAAAAATATTTTTCTATATAATTGTTCGATTCAATGGAAAAAGGAAAGGTAAGCCAGCATTCACATAATGTATGATCGGTAGGAAATATCTTCACTCACGTCCTGGAATGTTTCTAGTAGATTGACATAGCAGTCTTTCCCTTTGAAGTGCTTTCGAATTAGATAAAACAGAGCGCTCTCTAACATTAAACCATCGTTGACTGCCGCTAGACCTATGTCATTGTAACGATACCAACAGGGTTGGCCTCGGCGAAGCAACGATCGGTCCTGTATATCGTCGATTATGAGGAAATAGGCTTGCATCTGTAACAGTAAATATCTCAATATTACAATTCGTAATCGCGACACTTTATATTTTTAATAAAAATCGCTCATAAATACAGTATACTTTGATTTAATGGTGCTACAAATTAATATGTTACAGTCTGTGTCTTGATTAACCGAAGAATAATCGATTGTGGTTTATAAAAGAAATATCAGCGTCACAAAGGAAAGGAGAACAGCATTACGTACCAGTTCCATACACCATGCTAAAATTCGAACTAGACGAATGTTTTCTTCGGTAAGTTGGTCACTTGGTGCCAACACCTTATAAGCATAAACTAACGCTAAAGCGCGAGTTTTCTTTCCTCCCGGGACATTGTACTGCAATACCTGTGTAACAGAGAGATCCATCAGTCTACATATTCGTTTAAATTTATGACTTACTGCTTCTCAGACTTTGTTTTATCGTTACAGATTTTTCTATATATTAGTAAACATAATTTTTTTATTTTCTATTGAATCGTACCAATTTTTATTTGTTGATATGCCTTTCTCTTAAATGTCTACCTTTGAATTTCAATTTTGATTCACTTTTACTTTTTGTACATCGTCATTATGAGTAAAAGTTGACTTTAAATTTGTAAATTTGCAACTGTATTACGAAATCTTATTCAAACGTTTATGATATCTGATCATACGGAACAAATTTATTCCAGAATTAATCAATCAATCCATTACATGAATTTTAATCTCATATGTGTACTTATAATCGCTAATCATTGGTATTTAAATTCAATTATGGTATTTTAATTAATAAGTCAAATTAATTCAATGGTATTAATCAATAACGATTCGACTTACTTTTGCCATCCATTTGGTAACATCAGGAATATTGAAGCTCTTCGTCACATCCGTGAGATCGCGAACAACGTCCGGCCACACCGCCATCAAATCCCGACTTTCGTCCTTGCTTGTTATCCATGTCGGTTGTGTTACGGAATGAACCATTCGCGCATTACAGTTTAATGTTCTAAAAATATAACGAAATATAACGTTAAGAATTACGAAGAGTATCAGGTGACAATGACGATGCTCTGACGATCACTTCTACATTATACATGCAAATAAAATCGCGACGTTGCGATAAATCATGAAAAGAACAAAATAATTTAAAAACGGTGAAATTAATTTCTCTTATTGAATATTTATATTTCGATTTTTTGCTATTTTTGTGAAATATATTCAACATTTTTCACTTTGCCTAACTCTTTGTTTAACAAGGGACAGTCAGATTTGTCGAAAATAAAAGCTTTTTTGGGGAATTTATTACAAAGAAATGAATTGAAACTGAGACTTGTCCTTTAACACAATGTTTATTAGGATCATAAACTACAACAAAAAATTCTTTTTAATGAAAAATATGCATTAAAAACTTTAAACGCGTTTTTCTCCGTTTCTTATTTTCTTTTCGTTTTGCAGCGATAACTCAGGCTCAAATTAATTGACTTAAGAAAAATTGAACATGTTTACAATATATAGAATATAATTTCGAACTAAACCTCTAAAAAGTCTATGCAATCTCTGGTTTTTGAGAAAAAAATCAAACCGCTCTTTTCATTTTTTGTTTGTAAAAAGAGCTGTTTGATTATTTTTCTCGAAAACTAGAGTGTGTACAGACTCTTTAGAGGTTTAGTCCGAAATTATACAGATTGTGATTTGAGTTATCACTGCAAAACAAAAAAACTTTTTTAAAAATCCTCTTCGATCAGCCATCTGCAGCGCCATTTTTCAATGCATATTTTCAACTAAAAAATTTTTTTGGTTATAGTTCATGATTTTAATAAACGTTGTGTTAAGGGGCAAGTCTCGGTTTCAATTCATTTCTTTATAATAAATTCCCAAAAAAGAAGCTTAATTTATTTTCGACAAATCTGACTGCCTAGTTCCCTTAAGAAGAAAAGAAAAAGACTCAGACAGGAAACGGAAAATTTTCATATTCTTTGCTTGTATTAAAATAACAATATACAGAGCTATGCAGATATCTATACACTTGTGAGAAAGAGATTTGCACATTCATACGATTGTCATGTAAATGTCAAAATAGTTAACCCACGGTGTAACCTGTTGCTTCCTATATGTGATATACTGTCATCCATAAATTCGTGCACAAGTATATAGAAAGATTTAGTATTGAGGCATGTACTACGTACAATTCAAAAATCAAGTTTGACAAGTTTAGAATCGAGTATAGATCGAATTGGTGTCGCAACGAATTAAATCAGAAAGTTGATGTAAATTTCTATATTAATGTAAGACAAGTCCGAGTTCAAATATTTTCATGTCCATCCACAGATATTAACGTATTAAGCTCGACTCAACACATTTATTCGGAGAAAGAACAATTGGAACGATTCGAATAACAACTTTAATTCAAGTTGTTGAGCGGAGAATATAGGCTGAAATAAAATAAAGTTTAATTCGCACGTAGAGTCAAGTCAAGTTCAACATTCATATCTGAATTGATTTCATATTTTCTAGGTATGTGGGCTTGTTGTTTACATAGAAAAGCGATGCGTGTAGCTCTAAACGCGTGATGTAGCGAATCCGGCGAGTTTTCCGCGGAGATGCAGCACCCAGCAATTGGAAATAAGTGTTCGCTGAAATAATCACGAAGGTCGCGATTAATCGCGGCACGCAACGTGGATATATATCGCGTTTCTGTGTGTGTGTGTGTGTTGTGTTTCTTTTTAACGGAGTCAAAAGAAATTTTTTAAAATCACCATAAAGAAGATAAAGTATGACGAGGATTCAGCGTCGACTATGGAGATTTGATCGAAACCTGTTTTTCGAAGATCCACTCTTCGTCGGCATGGATCCTGCCTTGGATCTATTCGTATCTGATAACGTGATTATTCCGCACACGGAAAAAAACAAAGTGTCAAATCAAAACTTATATATTACTCGTATATACGCAACAATTTATAATCTTTTTATACGAATTTAAACTTTTTATTTCAACTTTTTTTCTCGGTTGCTATAAATTATAAAAATAATTTCATTCAAACAAGTTTTCTTCGCTTAACGTAATATAATTTTCAAGATTATAGATTGTTGTGTATATACGAGTATATAAGTCTTGATTCGACACTTTTATTTTCTGTGCAGAAATCTCTGAATGTGCACTAGTAGAAAAAAATATTACTGACGTATGTCTGTTTAAATAATATGCAAAGCTCTGAAATAAATCTATAATAAGCCTAAAGAATAAACAGCGTGATTTACATAAGGCTCTGCGCTTTGTCAGTTATCAAACGCGTGTTTGTTTGCATGCATAAATAGTTATCGGGTTCATTTGCATCGACGATCTCTATCTGATCTATGTGCATTCCAACTTTGACGTCAGAGTATTATCACGGTGCGTCTCACTCCGCGTGTACTTGGCGCGAGATATCGTGTCTCTTGACAAGTCATTATAAAGGCGGCGCCGCAATCATTAGGAGTATATTTCGAATAATAATATCGTACAGCATGTAAATATAACGACGTAAAATGCAATGTATAATACATAATAATATCAATTTAGAAACTGATAACTGACAATTTACATCGTGCATTTACCGACTGCAAAATCAATGAACAAGGTAACTCTCTCGTTCTGAATTAATAGAAAACATCTATTACTAACGTTCTGAATTAATAGAGAAAAATTATTAGTGACGTATATCCATCTCAGAATTTTGGATTATTCAGTTGCGCTCAAATCGTGAAAAACTTGAGGAGTATCAACGCTTTCGCTAAAATATAATTTTCGCTTTTAACTAAAGTATAATTTCGACGTGCTGTAAAAATTATTTTCTCAGATTCCTGTTTTCTCACTACTGCCGCATTACGTTAGAATTGTATTATGTCAGAATCTCTACGTTAAAAAAAAAATCGTTCTTTTGTTCCGCGCACGTTGAAAGTATAGTAACATATGAAAAAAGAAACTGATCATTCGTATTGCAAGATTGACAATCGGTCGCGCGATTTTTTCTGTCATAATCATTGTTCGGTACATATTTTATAACAAGAAAAAATGGTGGCTTTAAAATTGAGTATCATGTAATTATGCGTAAACTTTCAGGATGTCTCTAAGTATGTCGAGGATCTCGCACGAATAAGAAACATATTATTCTTTTAAACATTACGGAAATACGAAAGTCCGTGGCTGGAGCGATAATCGACGGTCAATAGAGCTTTTATTTGCTATAGCCGACACGACAAAGAAGCGCTAATAAAAGCGAAACAACGCGGAAAGGTAAATCGAGAAATTGACTTATCTATCCGGCACCGACGTTCCACGTTCCACGTGATAACCACGACCTGACGGAGCGCACGTTACGGATCAGGCACGTCATTTCTCGTATAGGATATGCGAGCGTGGAATAGCGCCGAGTAAACAACTTTATCAATGATCTAACAAGATGCGTTCCGAGATGCGAGAACGTTCAGCGTGTGGAAGCCTCGCGAGGAAATGTACGCAATATAAAAATAGCTTTTATTTTGTGACGTGTTAACGTTAAACACGTGCCGCAATCGTTATCATCGCCGTGAGTCACGAAGCAACGTCGCTTTATCAGAAAGGTACGTGCAATATCGGGCGTAATACCGATCGAAATTAACGGACGATTAAAACGAATCTAATTACGGCTTCCTTCGAGATATATACACTCGCCTTGTGCGCGAGCGAATCGGATCGAACAGAGGAAGCGAACAAAGACTCAAAACAAGTTGAAATTACATTCGAATTTTTGCTTCGTCAAATTCGAATTGTGTTTATTGATTTTTAAAAGTAATTAATTTATTAAAGTTCGTTCTTGATTAAATAAGTGAAACACGACCGATATGCAATCGATTAGAATCAGGGAAAAACGATATAATTATTCGTGAATTATTTTATGTACATTTAATAATATCATAGCGTTTTTTCCTGATTGATTATTCTTGATTCTCTCGAATTTTACATTTCGACGGACATTTTCGTAAATTATATACGTATATAAAAAGATAAGTTTTATCAATTCTACTCTACGATTTCGCGGTGGTTATTCTAACATATGCAGCACATTATTACGTATAACTGTATACCTTAGAGGTAAATAATCTCTATCATTATGTATTTATAGAAAACAAGGTTTAAAGTTTGAAGTATGGAAATGGTGTATTTTTTAGATATATAAAATAAAAGTATCAACTTGCTATTGAGTTTTTAATGCAGTAATTTATAACTGGCATGTTTAATAGTACAACTGCGAATAACACGTTGTATATCTGACCAAAATTAAGGCATTACGAACATTTTTAAGGCTTTTCCTAAACATTGTATCTTAGGAACTATATAGTAATAATAGACATAAAATCCTTTACCATGATACAGTTCAAGCTTCTGATATATTTGGATTTTGGAAAATTAATTCCATTTTGACCAAAACTGAACATACGATTTTTTTACCTCTAAGGTATTTATACAATGTATATATTTGCATTTGCATGATTTGCATGATGATTTGTATTATTTGCCGCTGAGACACTCGAAATATATAAATATTTAGACAATCGCGCACTTTATCAGAACAAAGAGCCCGCGTTTGAAATCAGCTGTTTTAACAGAGGCAATTAATTTCGATTGAACCTCGTGCCTCGTAAACAAACGAAGAGAAGTTTAAGTTTAGCCGGGGTTATAAGGGGAAAATATTTTAACTGATCGCTCGAAGCATCGATGAACGGATACGAGCTGGTGAATTCCACGGGATTTGAAAACCTAAATTCTCTCTCGCGGCGGAGAATCGTTCCGCCAATCGATTTTTACGATCTCCCGGTCGCCTCGTTCATCGTATATGTACATATGTCCGTGACGATCGCGTTCGTGACTCGAGTTAAAAGTCAACAAGGGATTAACGCGCAGGTGTTTGTTAAACGCTCGCAAAACGACTTTTATGTCTAGATCGTGCTTTCTCACAAGTGTATCCGATAAAGATCGAGACAGAAATAGAAATAGAGAGATAGAGAAGAAAAGGCATTGATTACACGAGCCTTTTTGTCATCAGCGATTTGCATGACAACTGCGCATCGAGGAATGCTGATGACCGATCATTCCTTTTTTCTCCTTATACTAGACATGCACCACAGACGCGTGCTTCGCGCTATTTAGCTTTAACATTATGCTCTATTGTTATTACACCTATTAACTCTTTGATACACACAACTGTCAAAATATACGATGACAGCTGTGAATGATGTAAGCGCAGCGAGAGAACCAATTATCGGCATCGCGGAAAAGAGGCAACAATAACCGCGATAGTATTAGAGTTAATTAGAGTATCGACTTTGCACGTCTTTTTTAGAGAGGGATTATTGTACACAGAAAAAAAAAGAATGTTAAATCAAAACTTACTCAAATTAACGCGTCGTTTCGTGTATACGCAGCAATCTATATTCTTATAAGAATTTCAACTTTTTCTCCTTGGTTGAACTATATATAAACGACTTCATTCAAGCAAGTTTTTTCTTCGTTTTCTTCGCAATATAATATCTCATTTCAAAATTTCTAAACTCGAGATATTTTCAAATCAAGAATATTCTGTTTTCTGTGTACAGAAGCTGAAATCGCGTACCCGTTCGCGAGAGATCCTCCTGGTAAAATCGAAGACGGTTCCAAAGCAAAGATTAACCGTTAATTGGAGAGGAATGTGAAACCGAACCGTGAAGATTGACCGGGCAATTCCTTAATATCTTGTCGACTATTTACGGGTAGGATCTATCTTTTGCGTCACGCAATTCTTCTTCTCAATTAGTTTAAAGAAGCAATACCAAAGAATTGTTGAAAGGAAAAAAAATTATGCGACGTCCAAAGTTTAATCAGACTCGCAGTTGGCGGAGTATTAACATAAAAATATTTCGAATCGGAAGACGCAAAGGACAATTCTTCCTGAATCATAGCTAAAGAAGAGAGAATTTATCGAACCTGTGTATATCTCGACTGTCTTTCTCATTCTTATCTATTCTTAAAATAAAAAAAAAGTTCTTTTCCTGCATTTCGCGAATTCTTCGGTCTTCCTAAAACTCGAGGGATTTTTTCTTTCTATTTTTATCTTTCTACGTTTTAGAATCTGCAGACTATCGGGACACGATAGGGCATTTTTTCAACTCTCTTCGCTCAATTCATCGATTAAACATGTCTTTAAACTCTATCCCATTAGGGGGGGGGGGGGGGAGTGTTCTCGCGAACGAGCGATCGCATCGCAGGGGTTGTTCTCACCGCTCTCTCTCATCTCACCTCCAGCACGCTGCATCCCCGCGGCGCACGCCCATGCGTGCGACGTGCGCGGGGTCGGCGGCGGCGCCGGCGAGGCGCCGCGCGACGCTGAGCGCCGACAGGAATCGGTTCCGCGCGACGGCCGACATCGCTGGATCCTCCGCCGCGCACTCCGCGTGTCCCGCGCGAGGAAAGTACGTAAGAAGAGAGAACCTGACCAGCCGAAACCGCGCGGGCTGGACTCACATCGGCGAGGCGCGAGGAGCTGAACTGGAGCTCTCGGTCGCGAACGTGTGGTAACCCGGGCCACTCCGAGTCGAGCACTCTCCACTCGCGGAGCCTGCGGTGTCCGGCGACTCGGGATCTCGCGGATTTCACGGGTTCGGGAGGAAAAGGGGGGAGGGGGGAGGGGGAAAGAACGCAAAGGAAAAGAAACGGAAGGGATAACGATAACGGGCGCCGCGACGACGTCCAGTCGTGGCCAGCCGTGCCGACTGGAGGCGGAGCGGACCGCGGACCCTCGTCGTCGAACTTCGGACCTCGGGGGGGTGTCGCGCGGCCGCGTCACCGTCGCACTCATACGCGATGGGCACCGGCGCTCGTCCGGCTCGACCGACTTTACGCGGCCTCCTGGCGACTATGGTGTGGCGTGACACGCCGCCGGCAGTCCCGGCACCGTCATACACATATATCGCTCATTACACCACGGACCAAAGAATCGTATGGTTGGCACGTTTCTAGTTTCTACGTGGAAGCCAGTCAGCTGTTAGCGACAAGGGGCGAAGAGGGGAAGCGGCATCGGCAGCTCGGCCGAGTCCGACCATTCCGACCGCGCGCTTCGGACGCATTCATGTGATCCGCGTATAAATGAAACTGCTCCTCCAAACAGTGGCTCTCAACCGGGACGGGATTCACGGGATTCGCCCTGAGGATCCAACGATTGCTGGAAAATTTCATGTTGTTTATTTTCATGTTTTACGAGCGATAGATATGCTTAACAAAATGTATTTTTGTTCTCCAGAGATAAAATGGCGAAAACGATCGGGGGGATTACACGTAGATAAATAATATATTAAACGTATTTTTATTTTTCTTAAGTAATAATAGCGCAGTTTTGAACACTCTGGCTTGTCGTCATCTCTCGAACATTTTCCCCAAACTTATTAAATTTGCTATCTCATTTATTCCTACTTTATATTCTTCGTTCTATCGTTTATTTGTTGAACGGTCTCTTATTAGACGGCGGCGGCAGTCTGTACTTTGCCAATTCTAACTCAGCCTCCGCGAACGAGTCCACGTGGTAGCAAAAGTACTCGGGATTCTTGTACTCCTTGTCCTTGGAAGCGTCGGGCCCTACGGCTAAAAACAAATTCTCAAGTTCAGCCCTGGAGATCTGCCTTTGGCGAATGCTCTCCGCGGAGAGCGATGTACTGTTTAATCTTTAAAATCTTACGTGCGTTTGGTACTTTGACAACATTCTGGCTGAGGCCCGCCACGTCGGCGTTCACCGTAGATTGACCGGCGGCACTCGAAGACTGTGCGCTCAACGTCCGTGAAGCGACGGTCGTTATATTCTGAAAACACAACAATAACAATTGGAAAGCTTGCAAAGGCAGATCAGGTTAAAGGCTTCGCAAAAACAGTTTTAAACGCAATATACTCTGTTCCGCGATACGTACCTGTACTCGTCTCGCAGCGACGCGCAACATTTCGCGACGATTGTAAACGACGATCGAATTATAATTTTGTCAAACGATTATGATTCGGAGTTATGAGTGTCCTTTTGACAATGAGCTCCGTCGCTCCGTCGCTTCGTCCCTTTAACGTTCCTCCACGTGGAGAAATTTCAGTCTTGCCATTGGCGAGCATGTGAAAGGCAGAAATTGTAAGGACGTTTGATTGGTCCCTGGAAGAAGAAGAAGAAATCTGATTGGCCTGGCTCATTCGGGAGAAACGATTGGTCGGCGTTACGTAATACAAGCGCAATGCGCGACACGATCGAGTTAGCAACATTTATTTATCAAATATTCATCAAATATTATTAATCAATAATAATATTATTATTATCTTGTACTCCTTGCATCTTAAAAGTATCTTTTACGCGAATAGGAAAACCTCGTCTCTTTTACCGCGAGCCCATCTCGTCCCCCCATCCTCGCCCCTTTCGTCAGCTGATTCCCAATGAGAGAAAAAGCAAAACACATCGTCGGTAATTTTCAATGCTACCAACCGTGCCTCTTCACGGCAGCAGCCAGGGTCCAAGTCTACTTTCGAGAATAACGAGAATTCGAGCACGCAACATCAACACGATACGTTCGCGTTCGAAGTATCCGCTGGTTACGGTGTGACATTAGCCCACATTAGCCTGGCCGACGTGCCACTGCCTGCCTTTATGGCGAATTGAGTCGGCGAGGCTAGACTTGCGACTCCCGGTGCGCACACGTACACACACGTATGTACAATACATATATAGCCACCGACGTTATGTCATATCTTCAATCAAAATATCTCCGTTTCGGAGTTTAACGCTCTTCTTCCTTCCTTCGTACAGGAGCGGAGTATGTCGTTGTTGATTCACGACAGAGAGACGCCGTAGACGTATGTAGTTCGCGCGAGAGATGCGATGGTCCCTCGAGGACCCCAAACTACCTTGCTTGTTACCCAAAACTGTTTTCGTAAACACGAACTTACGGCAGAGTTGAACCACGCAAGGTCTGTTTTTTTTTTTATTGTTGAACTAGCCACCTAGTTCAGAGTTTATCAATAGGCCTGGTCTCTTTAACTGAACTTCTCGCACGGCACATCGTTTCTCTTTTTCTCACCAACGTGAAAAGAAAAAGACGAAAGATGAACCGTGCGAGAAGCTTGGCTGAAAAGAATCAGGCCTTTTACTCCACATCGGAAGGAAAAGAGGCCCGTTCGTTTTAGCTGAACTTCTTGCGCAGTTCATCTTTTCTTCTTTTCTCTCCAACGTGAAAAGAAAAAGAGAAAACATGAACTGTGTTCAAGAAGTTCAGCTAAAACTGGCCTACAATAAACTCCGAACTAGTGCGGCCAGTTCAGCAATGGAAAACGGACCCGTAACTAGGTCGAGTCCCGCGTGTAGACACTTTATTTTCGACATTTGTACACATTGCAGTTATCACACTGTATCTCTCACAAATTTACATCAAAATCAATTAGTCAGTTGATCGCGAATACTAAAAATGCAATAGTACGGACTGTGCACAGTCAGTAAGAAACTCTTTGCCGTGTACGGTCTGGCTCATGACAATCTCTCTTTCTCTCTGTTTCAGCCTCAACCATGCTGGGAACTTATTTCTGGGAGAATTGGAGGTACAGCAATGCCCCGGAGGGCCAGAGACCGTTCGAAAAGATCGTCGGACTGACGAAATATGGGTTTGTCGGTAGTGCCGGAGTGGGCATATACGATTCCATACTCCTATCTCAGACAGCGGGCTTCTGGAATACGGTGAATTGCCTGTCCTACTGGGTGATACCGGTCACTGCCATGTGCGCCACGTTCGCCTCCGTGGCGTACACGACGACGAAAATTAGGGGGAAAGACGGCTATCTCAGTTACATTCTGGCCTGTACGTAACGTATCGACGTGTATCTCGGCGAGTGTTTTCGCCGGACGACGTGTCGACAGCTATCGACATTCCTTCGTTGTTTACTCTCGTTGCAGCGTTAGCCACGGGCGGGATCTGCTATTGTTGGCAGAAGAAAGGTCCGTTCTCTCATCACTTTACGGTTTTATTGATGGGGTGCGCCACGATCAAGAAGTACGGCGACTTGAACGATTGGAATCCCATGCCGTTGAACCCGGAAGTACGAGAGCAATATACCAGCATCCCGTTCGACTTCACCCTCACCAAGGATCCCAGGGGACGCAGGCCATGGGAGTAATATGATATTTCGTGTACAGAAAGGAAATAATTAGTGCTGACGTAAGTCAGGTGGGGAAATGTTGTATAATTGATGATGTACAAGGAGATACCAAATGCGTATCTTTCGTCATGTATTTATTCAAGTTCTAGTACAGGAAATAAAAAGGATTGTAAAAAGGACGTCGTAGAGTCGACACGTGGAAGTATTACGTTAGCGTTTCACCCTTTGTGACCTGTCGAACAAACGCTATTATGAAACCGATATAAATGATGGAAAATAAACGACAGAGAAAAAATACATATTTGATATAGCAATGCCGTAAGAGCAATGTTACGTTATGTGTGCAATCAAGAAACAGATTGCCTTTTTGTAATCAATAATGCGATTTTTCAATGTAGATAGAAAACAAATTACTTACGCATGCCTCGAGATACTCGATTCTCCGTTCGAGGGTCGTGAGCTTCTCGTTGAGGACCGCTATCCTCGATCTACAAGACATATCTAAGAGAAAAAAAGAAGAAGGTTATTGCAAAAGATATACAAGACTAAAAATATGCATGTTAATTTAATAGCAGTTTCGTGAGGGAAATACGAATTCAATGGCGAATTACCAAAGGAATTGAGAAAATCCGTAATCTTCTTAATGCTGCCAGTGATAACTTCTATGTATTCGCGGTTAGCCCAGTCCTGTTGAATCTGTTTCTGTATCGCTTCCCGATGTATGGCTGCCATTCTCCTCGTCGCCGCGGTGTATTCTCTCTCTCGCCGAGTCTCCTTTGGCTAAATTGCCGATGTAACGATGAGCGAAGAGTGTCCTCCAGACGGTTCTATCGCATTGTTTGGAATGTGTCAGGTCGGAGGGTCGGAGTCGTCGGAGATCAACAGGAGCGACGGGTGGCGAGTGGCGACGGGGTAACTCGAAACACCGAATCGATTTAATTTTAGGGACCTCGTGCGGCAAAGCAGAAAGAGAGAGAAAAAGAGAGAGACTCTTTGATTACATTGATATCTGATAGAGATAGAAGAATGCTTCCGACTTGCTTTGGAAAGTTCTCTGAATTCCCTATTCTTCAGCCAATCGACTGACTCCACACCGTGCTCCACTCCACACACACACACACACGCTATCGTATATGCTGTATGATAATAATAGTCGGTGTAATTCAGCATAAGCAGCTAAAGTTTATTTATTTTATTTTGATACTGTAATTGTGGACGTGGATAGGTCGCCGGTTATCACGTCGTGTTGCGCGACGCTGCATATTCGTGACATTCCAGTGATTTCCATGATCTACCGGCTGACGTTCCTCTTTTATTTGGTATAAGCCACGATGCTGCTGGTGAATCGTGCAATTTTATTAAATTTATTACTCGTGAGTTTTGCTCTCGGCGACCCCGAGGAGGAGCAAGGGGTTAAATACGCCAATAAATGCGAAGGTGGTGGGCAATTATATATTTCTGAGAGAGAAACGTAGTAAATTTAGAGCGTTAGCGTTAGAATATATATAATTTTCCGTTAACTTAATGTACTGGAAGATTAAGAAATTTTTTCTGCGTACAATAACTTCAAATCCTTAATAAAAATTACCTTTGAAATTAATGATAAATCTCTGTTGCAGTGTGCAAAGTTTTAGCCACAGAGCTCGAGGCTAGGCTCGACGAAACTGGAAAAACACATGATGTGTTAGAGATTGGATATTCGGTAGACGATGTTGCGCCAAAGAAGAAAAAGGAATATAAGAAGTCGTAAGTATCGGACTGAGCGAGACTGTAATGAGATTATTCTGATGAGATTGATATAATTTTCGTTTTTCCCCAGAGAGTTGCGGTTAGTAGAATCCATGGAGGATGTTTGTGAGCGTATACTGGAATACAATATACACAAAGAGCGTACGGATAGTACGAGATTTGCGAAAGGAATGAGTCAAACGTTCAAAACGTTGCACGGCCTTGTGTAAGATATATTGTTAGCGCAATAGAGTGCCGTATAGAGTATTTTGAAAATTAATCGATATACGTATGATTACAGGGATAAGGGAGTTAAAGTAGAATTGGGTATTCCCTACGAGTTGTGGGACAAGCCTTCCGTAGAGATAACTACTTTGAAAACGCAATGTGAAAGTTTGCTAGAAAATCATGAAGCTGACATTGAAGACTGGTATCACAACCATCAGGGAGAGATTCCTTTAATTAGGTAGCAACCTAGAATATACCTGTCTCATGTCCATTTTTCTATCAATGCAGATTAACTTTGAGTAAGTTAAATCGAGATTAAAGTTAATCTGCATTGAGAAATGGACATTAATCAATTTATATCATTTATGAAATCGGCATCTATTTTTTTTCAAATATTATTCACTGTTTAGATATTTATGTTCCGAGCGTGCATTGAAAGGACAAAATGATTCTTGTCTGTACGAGGACATCGGAAAAGACGTCAAGAAACAAAAGAAAAAGAAAAAAGGGATATCTAAGGAAGAGACAAATAGTAAAGAAAATATGAAGGATAATTCTCAGAATACGAAGGAAGAATTGTAAACCTACGAGAATAAACGAACAAATTCGTATAGATACCTTTTATTAATGAATTAAGTAGAATGTGATCCTACATCCAATAGAGGTACAATATATGTACACACACTACCAATTCTGTATATAAACGTAATCTGTAAATATTAGCATTGTCTATATACTTGGATATACGTATATATATGTGCCCTATTGTACTGTTGGAAATTTTATAATAAACTTCTTTTATATATTTTCTACAAGACTCACTTGTAAATGTACATATAGACCAATATAAACGTCAATTCAAATGTTACGTTGATATACGTACTAAAACATGTCAAGAAGTTTGTAGTTTTATTAAATACCAGTTAAAATATGTTAACTAAGTTTTACTTAATATGCCGGAAAGGTAGAGGCATAATTCTTATGAAAATGAATCGTTTCATGAAAAAAAAAATAATATTAATTGTATTAAATAGACAGCACGTGGTTTATTATTTACAGATGAGATACGCAGCGTTGCTCTCTTCGCAGCAAAATATGTTACACTCAAGTACAGATTGTGTTATTCTTAAGATGGTTTGGGTTTATTTCTGAAGGGAGGCGGTATCCACTTGGATTTACCGCGAAGCTCTCTCAGACGCTCGAATTCCTCCTTGAAGTCCTTATGCTCGTCCCTGAAGAGACCGTAATCGCGCAGATGTGTCATCAACAGTTCCGTCTCTTTGAATCTCGGATAATATTCCACGATCTCCGGTCGCTTGTTCACCGGTTTCTCGCTTAGGAGCTTCACGACCTTCATCGACTTCTGATTAGTCGGCCTGGTCACCTCGCCGAAGATTCGGTTACTCAAGCGATTCATACGCATGGCATAATTAGTGCCCACGTTCGCCAGATTCACGTATTTACTCATCTTGATTGTCAGACTGCCTCTTGTCAAGCCTACGAAAGAAAGAGGGAAAGTAAGGTTAAAACCGACTTTACGAAGATCAGAATGAAACTTTTTAAGGTTCGAGACAAACGACAGAAGTCAATTTTTGAAGAAATCCATTTGTCTACCTCGTTATCTGTTTTTACGCGTAAAATTGTAGATCGAATTGTTAGTTTAAGCTTCGAACGAAGGTGAAGGCAGAGAAAAACATCGTCCACATGCCATAGTTCTACACATCTACATTTCTACAATCTCATTACTGTGCACAGCTGATTGCATACACTATACATGAACATAACCAATAATCAGCAAATTGGCGGCAAATTCGAAAATTGCAATTATAAATCGTGTAAGCGAATTTTATCTTTTAATATTAGCAGGAGTTTAGTTTGTTTAATTTTGCTTATTTTGTTATCAGCAATGTAACTAAAAAGACGTACAATATTTAATAAGTGCATTATTATAGAGTTAATTTTAAAATATTATCTTTAATCTAACATTTGTGCTTTTTTGTCCCTAAAAGTGAAATTATTATGCATAATTATATTAAATAAATTATTAATTTTAATAAATAAAACAGATTTTTTTGCCATTTTGTTACAAGAAAACCGCACTATAAAGGGTTAAGGAAAAATTAATGAATATATTTGAGACGGGCATAGCTGTGATTTTTTACGAACGACTTTTTCTATTAAGAAAATTTTTAATTTAACGATTGCATTTTAATTCTATATAAAAATAAAAGTCAGACATAGGAGATATGTGTGCATTCTCGCTGAATTATAAGTTCAACGCGTTCGTCAGCGAGTGCATTATAGGTGTATTGACGACGATTGAAGATATCGGCGGGGAAATTATTATTAAATTAGATTGCCCGGATTTTCCGAGGCTTCCGTAAGCGAATCGCGAAACCCGCTAAAAGTCGCATCGCCGCAGAATTCCATCGCTCTTCGTCTAGGTAAGTACTACCTACTTGAACTTTCACGATTTATGTATCTCTCATAAATTAATTCTAACTTATTAAAACTAATAACGGCGATTGCAAACCGATTTGAGCGTGAAATAATTAATTTTAGTATTATTATTTAACGGGAAACTTTTTATTAGATCGTATAAATTATGATGTATTAATTGAAGCTTCAAAAATATCGATCTCGACTAATTTATTGATGCATCGTAAAACTGTAAACACGATGAGCGATTAATTGTAAATGTAATTAGTTATCAGTGTGCAAAAATTAATTGCAAATTTTCTGTGCCTTCGCAAGAATCAATGAAGGCGATGTAGAAATCGTACAATCGTCGTACTATAAAATACGAAACTTTTATTGTTATTACTTTATATGCGCAATAAATTGCACGTTACAGTGGCATTTGAACTTTTAGCCTGGAATGCAATTGCGTTGCATTTCCTCTCAAGAATAATTCTGTGTGCGCTTAAGTTAAATCCACGCGTTGCATTATATTTTGCGAAAGATCCGTTTAATTGAGGCGTTTACTTGACTGGAATTGTAACAACGGCCAATACGGGCCGAAACTGAAATTTTTCATTAAACGATTGGAAATCTGCATTTACGAGTTGTTTTATAAATATTTTTAATTTTAACGAATTAAATATGTTATAAAGCATAAAAATAATTAAGAGAATATTATCTAGATGTTGAAAAAAAACCGTATTCAATCGTATTGAACCGTATTCCGATACAATCAAATATAATTATTTACATGATATTTTATTTAGTAATTTATGAGTAATTTATGCGACATTTTAGTCATAATTTTTCACATATGATTGCTCCAACTAACGATGTCACAATAATATGGTCATGCAATGTTGATAATGTTAGGAATCCCAGTGAGTAATATCCTGTTGCGATAATTTAAACACATTTAAATAATTCGAATTGATAGTACTATATACTTCTCATATATTAAATCTCACACATATACATAGGGAGGAGACACGTTTATACAACAATTTAGAAGAATTTAGAAGAAATAATTAAAACGCAACTCAAAGTATTTTATAAAATTTTAAGGAAACGATCAGCATTGTTTTATTTACTTTTTATACATCTATTTTTGTTGAATATTATAATATTAGTGCGGCATTACTGAAGGTTATCAGTCGTACTTCCCTATATCATATGTGGGTGTGTGACAGCAGTTTCTTATCGTATAATATAAATACGCGTGTCCGCCGTAATTTGGCATTTGTTCTCAAAGATTTATAAGTACTCGACGTAATAGCGTAATAATCATGCTGCGATACATGTCAGTACTTTTATACGTGATAACGTATTGTACGGCAACTACGGGAAGTACAATTGGAACTGATACAGCAATCAATGAATTGACAGGTAAATTAATAAGAAAATAATTGCAATATTACTTTAGGATTAGCAAATACACTTTAATTTACTTGAAACTTTAAAGAGAGAGGAGGAGAGTAATATTTTGTGTCATAACTGTATGTTATGTTTCGAATATTAAATTGAATATTTTTTATTAATTTATATATTTTCATCATATATATATATTTCATCGTGATCGATGTAGGGAAAAATATCTCAATTTACAAGACTTTCCTACAGCTGCAAGCAAGTTATTACCAAACGCAAATGGAAATTTGTCTCCGGCACAGCAGATTATTTACATTTTCGGGCCGCGTCAATGGAAAATGCAAAATGGTATTAATCTGATAGAAAAAGCAGGAAGCGACTATCTTATTACGCCTGGCATGGGTGCTCATAAACTTCACGTCCGCAAGTTGCCATGGAACAAAGCTCGTAGAATTTGCATTCAAGAAGGGGGTGAGTTCCTAACGACGATTTTATTTTTATGACGGTTCATCGAAATGCTCCGCCACGTTTCCACCATTTTCCGCGAGCAATAACATTTCATCGTGAATCGCCCTTTGCTGAACTGTCTTTTATACATCAAAAGAATACGGCGTCCAATGAGACTATAGAAATGCGTGCAAAAGTTAACGAGTAAATCTTGGTCGCGCTTTCGTGTCGCTGCTGACAGATGATTTCTGAATTTCATTGTCAGTCACAAACGAGTTAGATAACAGCAAAAGTCACGTAAATTTATCGGATTAATGCGAGTCTGCCTGTCGGCGTAGGTCATTTGGCTGTCATTAACTCCAATTCGGAGGAAAAGCTGCTGATGCACATTTTGGAGGAGAACAAGATAGGTCGGGCATGGCTCGGTGTACACGATCTCTACGAGGAGGGCGATTGGAACACGATCACGGATGAATCTCTGGAAGCCACGGGCTACTCAAAATGGACTTTGAAAATTGCCAACGAACCCGACAACCATAACGGGAAGCAGCATTGCGGAGTCCTCCTAAAGGACGGCGGGATGGACGATCTCGACTGCACCGCGGCAGTTGCCTTCTTCTGCGAAATTACCGTCTGAATCAGCGAATCCTCATAAATCGTGCGAACGCGAGATCATAATCGGACGTTGTAACGATACGCGATCAAAGGTTATAATTAAATAGTCATCCTGAGATGTGCTATTAAGATCGAATTAACAACGTCGTGTGATAATGCAGGCGTATTTTCACGATTAATGAAAGCGATTATAGGTCATAAGCTCTATTTTTATACCTAACGATTATCTTTAAGGATGTTGAATGCTGTGGAACATGCGTAAAACATACTAAGAAATGATGAAAGGAGACCTATTATCTTCTTACAAAATATACTTAAGAATGTCGATTCTTTAGAAGCAATATAATTGATAGAACATAAACATTTAAACATATTGAAAAATAATATAATATAAACAAAAAATGGGAAAGACTTGTTTTCTCTAGATTATAATTGTACTAGTTAAAATTAACGGAAGACATAAAGTGAATTTTAACTAGAACCACTTTAAACATCTTGTCTCCGTTATTGAGAACACCGCAGTCGGGAGGATAGGAGAGACTCGTCGCAACTTAAAGGTCAAAGGGCACTCGTATTCCCTGCTTCTCCCAACTACTGGAAAACCGTGTATATACAAAGGGCAATACTGTTCACAAAGCTTCAATCATCGCGACCCCATCTGACGTTTACATATCGGTTTGCATTCGTCGTGTTTCGCGAATGAATCCAAACGCCGGCGATCGGGGCAGATTACGGTGATGAGATCTCGGTTGATCTCTCCCGTCGCGGGGAGGGGGCGCGGGGGCGAGGGGTCGAGTTTCCCTCTCGTCGTCCCCGACGAGGCCGTCGTTCGCGTTTATACGGGCACAGCGCCCGATAGCTATACACTCTCAAGCCGTCCTTATTGATTTTCCTGGTGTAGGCGCACGCGCCATCCCGTTCCCGATTTTGCGACAAGGGGGGTGCGGCTGTAACCATGGATCCCAGTGTACTCGCCACCATGGACAAGGACGCACTGAAGAAGCAGATCGAGAACATGAAGTACCAGGCGTCCATGGAACGGTGGCCCCTGTCGAAGAGCATCGCGGCGTAAGTGCATCGTCGGCGCCGGTCGAATCGTCATCTTCATCGTCGTCGTCGCCGTCGTCGTCTAGCTTGCACTGCTAGTTGTCTATTCGTTCTTCCGCCCTGCTTGCGTATCATTTGCACACGTCTATGGATACCCGAGAAGACCCGTCGCCCTCGCACGCAGGTGTATCCCAGAAATCCTGCCAATTTCTGCCGATTGTGGATTCATCGGCGAATTTCTGAAGCGGAGTTTTCTCCCGAGATTGAAAATTGAATTGGAATTTATTACTCTTTGTTGTGATTTCCCTCTTATTGTCATCAGATACCGGTGCATCTGAATCTTAAATTAATTTTCTAAATTCTTCTCGAAATTTATTTGAAATCTAATTGCTTGTATGTGTGTTCGTTTACACATAAATTGAACTTAACGTTACCTTTTTACATTAATGTTCAATGTCATCATTACTGTTGACGCATTGATATCGAACAGCCGCCATTTTTCATTGAAAGTTGCATGATCTGTGCTTAAATGCGATTTCTGGGATATTTATTTAATATTTTCTTTTATTTAATATTAGAATTTGATACTAATCAGGAAAACTATAGTTCTGTTTTTTTTTTTTTTTAATCTTTGCCTCATTCGAACGAAATGTAATAGCTCATCTTGCACTCATTTGCTACTGGACAAGTGACTGATATAGAAAATAAGTACTTATCTTTATTCTTCATTTATTATAATTTTGTATTGTTATTAATGTTAGCCAATAGGATATGTATATGTATGTATTCGTTATATGTATTCGTAATATTCGACTTGTAGATCACTGTAACATACGCATAAGGCACATCTTTTCTTCAATTGTTAACACATTTTTTTTTTGTCTATTCTGGTCTCTGAGTAATCGTTAAGTATTTTTATATAATTTAAGTACACTCAATAAACAAGAAGTACCATTATAGGTTCGTGGATCTCGAGCTAGCGCATTTAGTTTTTGCAGCACGGGCGTTGTCTATTCGTTCTACAAGCGCTTTTTAACACTTCAGGTATTCTCTATGTGCAAGGCACATTGCGCGAAGGCTGTTTAACGGTAACAGCTGTAGTTCCTAGTTCCTGAATAACCGACGATGTATAATTTTCGCCGGTGCGTAATCATAGAATGCCTTTCCAGATGAATTGGTTCGCGCATAAACCTACGTAATACCGTAATCACCGCAGGTTGTTGTCGTTCAAGGTTCAACTGTGTCCATTTCAGCTTCAGCTGAAGGATAACGTTATTAAAAATTGAATAAAAATTTATTTTTTTAATTTGTAACTACGTATATTAACCACAGTTACGAATGCACAAGCAGCTTTTCTCAGTTGCTTGATAAAGTATGGCAAAAAAAAAAAGAAAAAATATATGACAAACGCGATCCTATCTAATGGAAGTAAAAAATATTTTATTATAATTGTATGATATACATATATTAAAGAGAACACGAGAGCCAAAATTGGGAAAATGTTTTAGAAGTCAAGAGTATAATTTTTTAACGTGTCTTAAAATTTACTGATTGAAGTCTTAATCGGTATTACATTTTGGAAGGGCATCACCAATCATTATTTCAAAGATAACATTGATCAGTGTAACTTAGAAAATTCGTTATCCATTATGCGCGAAATGTGGAATTAAATTTTTATTGCCACGAGTTAAAACCGCAATTGCTACGAAATGTGCATGCTCCTGATCGCGGCGTAGGTGTTCCGGTGTTCCCGATATCGCGTTTTCCTCGCCTCGTATAGCGCTGCTGCGCCTTTTCCCAGATAAGTCATCTCGCGCGCGCCCATAAGTGCAGCCGCCGCCGCGGCACAGTCAAGGCTGTGAATTGTATGCTCGGCGTCCCCGTGTTACGTGGAGAGGGACAGGATCTCCTTGGAACTCGGCGGTGCGTGTATTCTCGCGTTAATCGCGTTTTCGCGCGGCACACGATCACTTTCAGGGGAACGCGCGCGCATTTGTGATACGCGCAAATAGGAGCGCCGAACCTGACGCCGCGCCGGTCGGCGATTATGATGACTCAATGACCGGCGATGATCGGCGGTGATCTAATTGGAACCGCCGCGCGCCGCGCCAGCTGGTCCCCGATCGCGGTCGATCGTCCCTCAACTTCTTACGGTTTCGTCACGCGCAAACGAAAGGGATCGTGCGGAAAGAGATCGCGCGAGGATTATCCCTCGCCGCGGTCCATTCGGCTCCAGCTAATTATATCCCTCGCCGTGTCGCGCGCTCTCGCTAATGATCGAGCGCGGCCGAGTTATTGCGAGACTATAAGCTCGCAAAACGCGATCGGCTCTGCGAATTTAACTCACGTTCCGACTGATTTAATGACGGCGTTAACGACCTTTTGTACAGTAACGAGCCTATACGGAGAAAATATTGTATTATAAATTACATAAAACGCAACAGTACTCGAGTTAAATACTTCTCTTTTATAAGCTCGGTGGACAATTTGATTATATTTTTAATTATATATGTTATTGTAATATTCAATTACAATAATTCGTTTTTAAAACGAGACATATATTATGAACGTGCTATACGCTCTTGTTTCAAAAGAAACTTTTATTTCTGGTTGCTTTTATTAATATACTATTTCAGATATCCTTTCTCTTAATTGATTTTCACCGGTAGGACCGACACTTAAAAATATCGAACCTGTTGAATACGAGCGAAAGCATCCCCGGTCACCTGCACTGCGGCGTTTCGCAAGATTGCATCAATATCTCGCGCGAGACGAAAGATAGCGGAAGGATCCAGGAAGCGGGTGTGTGGAAACGTATATCGTCGTATTATCGGGGCGCGAGATTAGGGGATAAACAGAAAGAGGAAAGAGAGGAGAAGGAAAAAAACGGGGGTGACGCGCGGAGCGAAGGGAGGAGAGGGAGAGGAAGGCGGGTGCTCCGCCGCCTTTCACCGCTCGAGAAGTCGCGCGAGACCGCGGAAATTTTTTGCTTTCGCGCGCGATACTTAACTCGCCTCGAAAACCGAAGAAAACAACCGTCCGGTCGTCGTTTGGCCTAAACGCGCGCGAGCGCGCGCGGTTCCGCGTCGTTCCGCAAGCGGGATCACGCGCCGGAACAAGAAGATCGGGGCGCCTACTTATACTTCCCGCATGTGCCCGCTCGATCGTATCGCGTCCATTAGCGATGCGCCCATGCGCCACGGCCGGTTTCTCGCTAACGATCTAATTCCGGTTTAATTGAGAGAGCTGGTCGTAGACACAGCTACAGAGAGACACAGATCGAAATTATCGCGCGTGAAATATCGATATATGCTAACCGGCACGATGGTAGCGGCGGCCGCGGCCCGGCGGCGTGACGCGCGTCTCGGTTCCTGAATTTAGGATGACCTCCTTTAAACTCGGCTGAACCCGACGCCTGTTGCATTCATTGGCACGCAATGTGGGTCGTTCTCTTCCGACGCTCTTCTTTTCGTGGAAGTCCTACTATTCGCGATCAACAGCGTTTACGATTATTAATAAACAATCAAATATGATTTAGAATTTATAATTTATAACATGAATTATAATCGAAATTATTCTTTACAAGGTAGAAAAAAGGGGAAAGCGGTACACTGTAAATTTTATTTCTTTATCTCATATATAAAATAAAAATTTGAACCTTTTTTCTCTTTTTTACTAATTAGGTTCAAGAAATCTGGAGTTAACGTGCCTCTCCTTAAAAATTTTGTGACACAAATATAATGTCGGCGGCGCGCGAATGTTTAGCGAAACTGGAAATACTGGAATACTAATACTTGTCGCCAGCATTTTTGTCAATCAGATAGTTTCACTCGATCATCGTGCGTTAAATTGCGGCTTCCATTCTCGTCCGCCAGGCCGTAAAGATAGACACGAAAGTGAGACAAACCGCGAACTCGAGCGTGAAGTGAACAGAATCGCCATTCATTTCATTTCTACCGGCCGATTCGCTCGACAAGGCTCTCTCCATTTGGCATCGCGACTCGCGGGGATTCGGAATCGCTCCGATTTCGATGCGATTGCCGGCTCATTATATAAACGACGGTCGCTAAATAATAGTTCGTCGCAGAAATCGCGAATCGGTAACATTACGACACGGGTGTCGGGGGAAGGTCGTTCACCCGCACTTAAAAATTGCGCGACGGACGCTGATAAGTGAAAGTCCGCGCGATCCCCGCACGAACTCTCTGATAAATCAATACCGCGATCAAGCACGAAATGCGATTATTGCTAGCCAAATAAAATTTACGTGCAATCGTGACGTAAGAACTCAAGAATATACGATATGAGAGAAATATTCTTTCGCTCGTTATAAAAAGCCACGTGTTTTATCGCTCGTATTGTGGAAATTAAAAAAAAACATTTCGCGCAACTAGGATTAGGATGATTATAGTTTAACTCTTCATTTCGTAAATTTCTTTACTCATAATATTTATTTATCCTAATTTCATTATTTATTTGAATTAACACGAAAAAAAAATAATTTTCTCTACGGGGATTTGTTGAAAGAAGACATGTAGCTACCAAGTGATTCTTAATGCGTCGACCTCGTCATTCATGCGCGCAAACGCGCTGCAGCTGTCACTCAAAATAAATCGCGTATTTGCTCAAGCACATGTTCCGACGCTGAAGGCTTGCACGACAATGTTGAACCATAGTTTACAGCCGTCGTTTATGTGCGCAATAAAAAAAAAACACGCAGTGAAGGGTTAAACGCGCGCGTGCGGCGTTAAACCGACCGACCGGCGCGTCGCTCTTGTATCCCGCGGGAAAGAATGTCCACGGACATTTTGCGCTTGGCGAGCGTCTAGGCGGCAACAAAATTCGAAAGCTTCGTGCCGTTTTGTCGTCGTGCCGCTTGCGCCGCGGCAACTCTCCTTGAACGCAAAATCGGCCGCGCGCGAGCGAGAACCGAGAGAACCGAGAGTCCCTTTCACCGACTTCCTCGCGAAACGCGAACGATCGGATCGGCCGCTCTACATGCGGAGGCGCGAACTTATCGGCGATCTACTAAATCGGAGGTAGCGTATCCACGCGTGCACGAGTCTCGCGTCTCGCGCGGGACCATTCTCCACGAGATCCTGGAAAAACGCCAAATCTGCGCCTCCGGCGAGTTTTGAGCGCGAGCAATGCACCGAAACGCGCGATACACTGTTAAATATTAAAATATGTAACCTTTTGTTACTTTTGGCCACCAGGTGTGTGTTGAAATTTATTATTTTAGCTTCATTAGGTTTGACTTCATTAGTTAAATTAACAACATATTGAGTAGGAGCAATGATGATAATAGGATTGATTAAAAATGACTGAAATTGAGTATTATTTGACACATACGAATTCAACAATGTATCCCGAGAATAAAATATTCGTTATCAAGAGAAATGCACGCGTATAATATTAATAATTTGGCAGATCGTCTTGTCTTCAAATAAAAAAAAAATACTTTTATTGGAGAAGCCAAAGATTGTTACAATTTGCGATTAATCACGAATAAAAAGATCTACGTTAATATTCTGAAGTTTCTGAACGAATATTTTATACTTAAAATAAATTTACCTGATCGTCCTTTCTCGCGCATGTTCTAAATAAGTAAGAAACGCGACTTTACGAAGAGATAAAGGGTCGCGCAATGAGGAATTAATTCCACTAGAACGAATCACAATCGCACGTTTATTGCGCCATAGTCTTAGGTAAGCTGCACGGCAAGCCGGAGTAGTAACGCATGTTGCTAGGTTGCAATTTCAGCATTACGCGAGACTGACGTACCGGCTTGACCCTCTTATTCTTCTTCTCGGCAGGATGCGGGAGTACGTGGAAGAGAACGAGAAGAACGATCCGCTGATACACGCGCCCGACAAGAAGAACAATCCCTGGGCCGAGAAAGGCAAGTGTATAATCATGTAATCGGGGCCAGAGCGCGGTGGAAGGGCAACAGAAGAAGAAGGAAGCGTGCATACAAAACCGTGGGGGGAGGGGGAGGAGTCCGGTTGTTCATCCGCGGCAAAGGGAATCTCAGCCAGAGATCACGAAGCGGGGAGGGAGGAGGAGAAGCAAGAGGAGCAGGAGGAGCAGGAGGAGAAAACGCAAGGAGGAAGAGGAAGAGATATGCCCGGTGGACGTCCGCTGCGATTCGATCGCGGTTCGCGGATTTACCCGATCGTCGAAGCGATCGTCGACCGGCCGAACCCTGATGCCGAAATAGAAACGTGGGCTACGATCGATCCCGCAGTCGATCTGTGCCGATCGAAGATCGGACTGAAGCCAAATCCGTTTGCCGGACCGTTCCGTTCCTCCGGGACCACGATCGCGCGGCGTGCGGCTTTGCCGGCCAATTTCCCGACCCGTGTCGTCACCATCAGATCCATCATATCGTCATCCTTCGCTAATTGTTATATTCGTAAAGATATTCCGAGATAACTCGAAGCCTGTGCATCGATCGGCCCGTGGACACAGACAAAAGGATACGAAAACAAGATAAAAGATTAAAAAAAAAAAAGAAAAAAATAACGAAAATGACGATCGTATAAATCTTATGAAACAACCGCGCCGTTAATTTGCGTCAAATTCAAAACGTCTTGCGTTCGCGAGGTACCAACGGGGCGCAGAGGCGAGAAGCGTGAAGAAAAAGGAGGAAAACACCTGGAAGATTTGTAAAAACGGATGAACCACTTCCCGGCTCGATCAACGTCGAATTAATCGCCGCATGCCACGCGACGTACCGCCCTGTACATCTCATTCGCCGATGCATTCACTTGCCATGTTAAAACTCTCTCCATTCACCGATCAACCCATGAACGCAATTTATTCTTAACGTTACGTGTATACATAAATCTATATATATATATATTCGTATTGTACAAGCGTACAGTTAATTACTGTAACGCATAATTTTAATTAATCTTGTATGTACCTCTGCGCGAATTTCTTACGAAAATATATAACACGACCAGCGACTGAAAATCCAAAATCCTGTTTTCTGCATTCGTTATTCGTCTCTCAGGGAAACGTGTGCACGGCAGAATCGTCACGTATATAAGTTCTTAAATTGAAAATCGCGAATGTTCAATTTAACGAAAAATCATCTGAAGTGCGACCGGAATCGCTCTACCGCGGCATGACATTCAATTCTCTCTTTCGCTTTTTCTCTTTCTTCCTCGTCGTCTGACTAGTTGCTAGCCGTTTCTACTGACAATCACGATATGTACGCCCGCGGGATTCTGGCATCGCTACACTCTCTATTTATCGAGATACGAGATATTCGATGATGCACGCATGAGATTCCGCAATTGTTAAAAATTCTCCGCGTTTTTAATTTCCTATTAACAATATTAACGTACATATGTAACTTATTAATCAAACGACGAGGTGTTCTATCGTATTGCTATTTTTATATTCGAATCGGTGGAATGTAAACTGCGTGAATATGTTTTGTTTAATGATTAATTATTTATTGTTACGAAAAGGCGTCGATACTTCAATTTGCCAAAAAAGTGTTACAAACAAATGTGAGACAACTTGTATAGAGAACGCATGTATTATTATTTGTATAGGAAACTTGGAATTTTTATCGAGACAATTCTCATGTATATGAAAGATAAAATGTGATGACATAATATGCCGAAAATAAAGTTGACTGGAACGCAAATATAGATCAATAAACGCATGGAGTTTGATTTAAGTAAATTCTGTACGCTTTCTAAGAGAAGTTATTGTTTCGTTTCTTGCTAGTGTTTATTTAAGTTAGAATTGCACATAATTCTTGTTTAATTATAAATAACAGATATATACGTGTAAATGTCTGGAAACTTTTTTTTTACAAATTTTTAATCCAGTATCCCTGTATATAAGTGAGTTCTGTAGGGTTCGATATTTTCTCAGATTCGCGGAACAGCGTGTTTTGCCGTCGCGTCGGTTCCAATTTCGTAATACGATATCCAGAGTATAATTTTAAACAAAACCGTATTACAACCGCTTTTGTTTCACACAACACAAAACCCGCAGCGTGAGCGAGCGCTATCGCGAAACCACGAACAAAACCACGTTCCGAGAGTTATGCGCTTTTAGAGGCGGAACTTGATACGTTCGCGCGCGCGGTTTTGCCCGGCTGCGTTCGGCCGTCCTCTGCGAGAGTCTCTATCGAAAATTACCTTATATAAAATCTCATTTAAACGATAGAGAAGAAGCCTCCAATTTGTTGCGCGCCGTAATCGGCGTCAGGTACTTGGAAATCAGGGGTTTCCAGTCACGAGCGTATTGGGTAATCCCCCATTGACATGCGGAAAGGAAGAACATAACGTATAACAAATAAAACTCCTCCCCCCTCTGCGGAAAAGTAATTTTCGAAACCCGTTTATACTTATAACCGCGAGTGCGCGGCGAGGTTCGTGGAAAAAGGGTTAACGACCGTTTCCGATAAATTGCGTTGTCCGAGCAATTTATATTTCTCTATAACGTTAATTATGCAGATACTTACGGATCGTTAGGATCCCCCTGACGGCGAAGAGAAAGGAGCGACGAAAGAAGGTATTTTTCATACGGGCGAGATATTAAAATTTTTACACGTATAAACAGCGAGGAGAGACGATGTGAAGAAAAAAAGGGAAAAGAAAATGAAAAGCGGGCAAGACCCGCAGGGGAAGAATCGCGAGAGTCTCACTTTCGCCTCTTAAACGAGCGAGAAGGTTTGAGAATCGACAGACGGCGTGTGCCTCCGTGACAGTTAGCGACGCGAATTAGAATCTCTCTTCCTGGGAGTCATTATGTGCGATTAATTTGCGAAATAATTTAACGTACCTAAGTAAGTCAGCGTTCGTTACAGTTGTGAACATTGTAGCAAGCGGGTACAATTAAATTCTGCAGTTTACTTTCGAGCTGCCGCGACATAAATGATTATCATGTGCGTCGGAGCTTGAAAGAGAATCTGTATACGCACAAGCATTATAGCTCAAGCTGTTTGTTTTAAGGTCTTAAAATGTGCGATCAGTTATTACAATTTGCAATATGTATGATTGGAACGTTTAAAATGAATCATTGTTCACTTGCAAAGCCTGCAGAGCATCTTCGAAAGATGGCATTCGGAAGAAATGTGCTCTGGAAGTAATTTGTCTTCTTTCCTCAGCGAAAGTCTAAAACTTCAGTCTTAATTACACTGGCCTTTTGGAATAGATAATTAGAGCGACACGATCAAAGCGGATACAGTAATCTCTACACTTCACGGAAGCTCATTAAGCATAGGTTTCTTCCTTATATGATTCATTTGCTTATGTATTATAATTAAAAAAAAAAGAAAACTTAAATATTTGATTATAAACTAGATAATTTATTAGTAACGTTTTCTCATCTAATTTGAAAAATAAGACGTACAGAAAAGAAACGTACTACAAGCAATCGGACAATATTTAAAATTAATCGAGATTTTTGTCATATATTTAAAATGATTTGACGTTTCGAATCCATCTCTGGAAGTTTCTTCATTGCCACAAGCATCAATCTAAACTGATTTCAGATTATTTACGCCGGTAAATGCTGCACCAAATGGATTGTCTATCGCATCGTATGCGCAACTGTTATATAGAATAATCGCACGATCGCCGTCGACAATTTGCTGGAACATTTCCCCAATTATACTGCAAGTGTTGCAACATTTAACCGATCAATTACGTGTGTACCAGTCGTATTATGCAGCCGTTATGCTTTAGAGTGCATTTGTGTCGTGCAGTTGACGAAGTTCATCGACTTCTTGTCGTATTATCCGGCCATTATTTTTCGTTCCGCTTCCTCACCGATTAATATCGCGCTCCAGATATAATCGCGGAAATGTCACACGTTTTTCCAAGTATTAGAATTTCATAATGTAATTAATTTTAATATATATTTACGTAATAAAAAATGCAGAAATTTTTAATACATGTATACTTGTTATACACTTGTTTGAACCAACAATTATGCGATTACGTTTTATAAGCTTATTTATACGATGCTTTTCTTTCACGAGCATTTTATTATCCGACGTGATTTGCAAAATTATGCTAATTATTATTCTCATCATGTGAAACAATTGCATGAGTTGCTGAATTATTATTCATCGTGTTATGTTATCTCTCGTAATAATGGTGATAAAATTTCTTCGCGTATTACGCGCTCAAATTATTAATTTTGTTGGCATTAGGAGTGTGAGACACACACACACACACACACACACATTAAACATACTGTTTTAAAACGCTTTTGTCAGCGCCGAGCTTTCGCGCGACCGATTTTCAGCTAAAACGCGCGCTATCGCTTTTACTGTACGCAAAATGAAAGGCGCGGCTTTAATTACCATCGCTGTCACACCAAAAGCGTTAATATACGTCAACGTTTTCGTCGTAGATATTATCATCGCTTTTGCCGTAGCTGTGATATATCTTTGCCACCGTGTAGAAGTGTGCTGCAAAATTCTACAGAGTGTGCAAGGAAGAGAGAGTGTACTCTCCGTTCAAGGAAGAAGAGGGAGGTTGGCAAAGAGAGAGAGAGAGAGAGAGGGGGGGAGGGAGAAAGAGAAAGAGAGAGAGAGAGAGAGGCCGAGAGAGCAATACGGCTAGAGAGTGGGAAAATGAAAGAGAGCAAGTGAACAAGAGTGAGAGAGAGAGAGAGAGAAAGAATGACAGTAGGTTCGTTCGCCACACCAGTCAGTGTTTCCCGAACTGCTGTCAGTGACAGTTCCTCGATCATGCGGCGGCGGATCTTCGATCATTGATCCGTATCAAGAATCGAGATATTTTTTTTTCTCTCTCTCCGATCTGCCGGTAATTTTTTATTCGCGTTGTTGAGTTTCCTCTCCGTTCGTACTGTTTTCCCATTGAGACGCTGCCAGGAGGATCCTTCGTTGGTTTTCTGCTCTCGCGCGGTGCTACGAATCACGCGGGGCGTTGTTGTTGTTGTTGTTGTTTTGAGTAATTGGAGCAATCATGGTGAGTACAATTTTATTACACATTTGCCGTTAATCGAGCGCTGTATTGAAATATATTTTCATCGGCACTCTTTTACATAATGTAATCCGAAAACGAAACGACTTGAGAAGTATTAAATTGTTCCGCATTTTTGTTCATAATTCGCACATTATGAGCAGAAAATTGCTGTTCGTAATCGACAAAAGAATCTATTAAATTTAACAATTTAATTATAACACAATTATTTAATCGTGTAATTAGGCCGATTGTGTTAAATTTTTATTTTTTTTTCTTAGTTGATTAGAGACAGCAATTATCTAAATCCTATTTACCCTCTCTGATTTGCGCGCATTAGGTAAGAGACAATTCCTTGGCTGGCAATCTATCTCGATCGCCCGGATCTGTCGGAGATCCTCGACGGAGAAAGAAAGAGAGATCGCCCGAAACGATTTGCTCCAATTTCGCGATTACCGCGTTCAGTAGAGAGAGACCATCGAAATTGTTCTCTCGCGCGGCGAAGAGATATTCCGCGGTCGGATATATCCCGCGTGTCCGACGTGTTTTTCTTTTCCACGCAGCTCCGTTTCCAAGCCGTCTGATCTTCTCGCACGACGGAGCTATGTTACATCACGCGTGTGAATTTATGCGAGACCACCGTGGAACCGGTCCAGAAAAAAGTTCGTTACGAGTGTAAAATTAAAGACGGCCGCGAGAGAGATCGCGATCGTTGGCCAGTATCATTTACCGCCGGGCGTCGATTTGGTGGATCAATTGCGCGTTCGTCACGGGATACATTGAAATCACCGACGATACTTTTGCCGACAAATCTGAATAAATCTAAACGACGAATTTGAAATCGGCAAATGTTTGTGTCGTTGAATACGTTGCGTACTATTAATCTGTCAAATTCGCTATTATCCGAGTGATAATTATTATAATCATCATTGATTGGAAACAGCCGACTTATCGAGCATATCACGCGGCGATAAACATCGAGTATCTACTTAGACTTTCGAGCGCGTTGCGACATTCGCGTAAAAATCCGCTTGAGCTATAGTAATGATATAATATTAGATACAGTAATGATTCTGCGACAGGTATCCTGCGCGTCCGCATTACACACATATACACACACACACACACAGTCAGGACTTTCGGTAGAGACCCGAGAACTTGTTCTGTCCTTCCGGGTTATACCTGCGAGTCCTCTCACTTTCGTCGTGCGACGACCTCGACTTATTATTTTTTTTTTTTGGTGTAACAATATAAATCCTTGCCGGACAGCGGCATCGAAATCACCGAATGATCGCGTGACGTCTTCGTCGCGTGTGGGCGGATCTCTTCGCTATGGGATATATGGGAACGAGCGAGTAAAAAGTGGACGTATCTCGTCGCAACCTTCGTTCGCTTTACGTGCGCGTTACGTCGTGCAGAATGCACCTGTTCGCGCGTCGCAAAAACGCAAATCTGCGAGGATTGTAATTGAGTCGCTCTCGGGGAACTTTTTCACTTTTCACTTTTCATCGCTCTCGATCTCAAGTAGTCATTGTGCAATTAAATCCCTTTCATTGCTCCGAGTTAAATGACTGTACGTGATTACGGCATAAATATTGAGATATACGTAACAACTTTAGAAAAGAAAAATTCTTCTTTAAATGCTTTGTACTCAAATAAGCTATGTTGCAATAATGCAATGTCAATATTAAATTCTTTAAATGTCAAGCCGACTGTTCCATTAAGACGCTAAATCATCGCTTCGCGATCATTACAGATCTATCGTACACATTGCAACTTTCTATCTCATCCTGCCACGCCCCGAAGTTTTGAATTAAACGTCCTATACATAGCATATGATGCTGACGATAATTGAAACTGCTGCAGCAGCTTCAAACATTTTTTTCCCCCCCAGAAAGCTATTAACGTTTTATTTACAAGGTTGTGACAGAATATCAAGGCCCGATCGTTTTTTAAATATTTATTTTTAATACAAGAGGGACACACATCTTCCACATCATATGATTCGAAACTCGTTCGTACCTCTTCATCGCGATCACGAGACGCAATGGATTGCGCTGAATTATTAATGAGCGTCGCTAATCGTGACCAACCGGTATAACGGTGTAAGGAAAGAAAAAGGAACAGACCCGCCTTTTTTTTCTGTTACATCCACCGGTGAAACTTCCGAGAATCGGGTTTTACAACATTTCGCCGTCGCAACACTTTGACATTCACTCCTCCGTTATTACGGCGACGCGACGACGTCCCGGTTATTCCGAAATCATTTCGGGCATTTTCATGTATGCGAGAGGTGTTACATTACATTTCAGAACAGTATCAACCTTATTGCGAGATTAAACGCTCACGTTTTCTATTTGTCTCGAGCATCTATCCACGATATGCCAAGAGTAATTTATCGAACGTTGAACTGACTTTTAAACGACGAAGAAATAATGCTGCCCACCTCGCAGCAAATACATTTTCGAATACCAGACATTTCGCGCGCACACGATATCTAGATATGCAGATTCGATAGATAGATAGATAGGAGATTCGACGAAAATTCCTTCCAGAAAATTATCCCGCCGTGTAAGAGCGGCGGGAATGCGAGAAACAGGTGTGCCGCAAAATCGTTGACAGTATAAAATATAATATTTAATCACGCGCGCCCAAAGAACCGGGCGGACATGCGTTTCGCGCCGTCAGCGACTCTCGACAAGTGAACGTATACGCGCAGCTACCGCGGACCTCGGGCTCGAGGTGGGCTTTGATTATAGAAATTCGACCGGATTCCATCGGCTTTCTATCGCGATTCTTTTCCGCGGGGTTACGGCGCGCCGCATCGTGCACCATTTATCTCGAATTACCGAAGCCGGATTGTGCGACCTAAACGAGTACTCGGGACATCGAGAGGAAAGTAACAACGGCGACAATCGACGACACGTAATTACGTGTGCAAGCTAGTAGGTTTTTTTTAGTTATACGTGTTTTAGAAGAAAATTCCGAAAATACATTAGTAATATATTAGTATGCGATTGACAAAGTTCTAAATATTCTCCATAACGTCTCATAAATTCTTTATTCTTTTATAAAAAAAAAAAAATTTTCTAGACCTCTATTTAGTATTGATACTTAAATTTAAGAATCTCGTTATTGTTAGGCGTTATTGAAATAAGAGTCAGTATTGCGAAAATATGTGACGGCCAGTCCTTTTATCTTCTTACAATTAGTTTCTTTTTTTTTTAAATAGATAAAGTTCGTGCTGCAAACGCGCGTGCACGTTTGAGATCTTTTCCGCCGGAAGTGAGGTGAGAGGACGGGCATAGGGATTGTCTCTAGAATATAAAATTGCATTGGAGGAGGAATGTTAGCGCGAGGACGTGAAAAAAGGAAGCGTATCCAGGCCACCCACGTAGCATAAGACTTGTCGTGTTTTTCGCACGGGAAACCGTTGAAAATTTCATAAGCGCGAACGCGCATGTAACATAAAATCCGAATGGAAGTGAAAGGACGATGCGTGGAACTGAATAATAGATATTGGAAGAGCGCGAAGAACAAAATTCTAGAAAGGATTGTGAAAGATAAGAACGAGAAAACGTAAAAAGAAAAGAAAGTAACATTAAAAAAATATATTATTTAAAGAAATATTTATGTATATAGATGCAGAAAAACATTTTCTCTTAAATTATCAAAATAGAAATTAACAATTTTATTAATTAATTTAAATTTATAGCTGAGAATGATTTGTCGTTAAACAGAAAATATGAGAAACATTGACTTTAATGCTATGAATAAAAGATTCAATGTCCGTTCGCTTCTCTGAAATTATGAAAATAAGTATGGCCTCCGTGATAATAACGGAATTGCAATGACAAGTAGAACAATATCTACGATGAGAGAAAAGGTATATAAAACAGCGTGGAAACGGCGGCTCAATTACGCAGTCCGCAACGTTCAAGTCTGCTTTCCAACGTAACCTACATACGCTTATTATATCTCTGGCTAAAGAAAATGAAACCCTTTT
The DNA here is from genome assembly GCF_030848805.1 of Temnothorax longispinosus. Lineage (NCBI taxonomy): Eukaryota > Metazoa > Arthropoda > Insecta > Hymenoptera > Formicidae > Temnothorax > Temnothorax longispinosus. The sequence goes on from NC_092369.1 coordinate 10,194,684, forward strand.
TAATCTTCTTATTAACGTGCGTGCATAAAGCGCTCAAAAAGAAAATCGATGCGAACCGATTAATTAAAAATATTTTCCTAAGATCGTGCGATCTGCTTCACCAATATTAAACGAAACGTTTAAAAATCTAATTAAACGGCAAAATATACGGCGATTATTTTATATCTGACTAGATCAGACATATTAGAAAAATAAAGGAATGCGTTCAGGATTATTGAATTACAAGTTAAGCATTAAAGAACCATTGTAAAACAGTTACGTGCGTACGCTGAGAAAAAAAGTTGTTAACTTTACTAAATGTGTTCAACTGATTACCACTTTTTAATTGAAATATTTACACAGAGAGAATTTTTTGTTATATTTTACCCTTAAATTCACTACAAACTTGGGACAACTTGGCAACCAAGGAATTTTTAAAATATATATATTTATATATTTATATATATTTATATATTTATATTTTTTACAAAAGACAAACAACGTGGTAAAAATTACCAAGCAGATTGGTAAATTTTGAAAAATTATTGAAATTTCCTAGATATATTTTAGTAAAATTAATCAAACATATTTTATATTTTAATGTAACAGATATTAATATTTTTTATTATGGTGGATATAGCTCGCATAAAATTCTTGGTGGTACAGGTTGTCCCACAACTACCATGATTTCAGGGTAAATTTTAAGAGAAAATTCTCTCCGTGTACGTATTTAAGTCAAATTTAATCGTATTTAATGTAAGTCGTATTTAATTTAAATACTTAAATATTTTAATAAAAAAAAAAAATAGTAATCAGTTGAACGCATTTAGTCAAGTTAACAGCTTTTTCTTTCTCAGTGATATAATTACATGTAGCCGTAAAAATTAATTTCGTCAATAGCAAGTCATCGCAATTCTCGCGATAGATTGACGTCGAGTGGGAAAAGAGGTAGGAAGTCGATAAGCTGTCTTCTACAAATCAGCAATATGTCCCGTAGCAGGAAACCAGTGGAAGTTTCATAAGCACAACCGTGCGCGGACCACCGAAAGCCCCTCCGGCGGAAGTCAGGTGAAAACGGTTTGCGAACGTGCGTAGCCTGGAAACGAATCGATATACGCACGCATCGAGATGTATTTATAGTGACAGGGCCTTCCCCCGACGCCCGACGTCGGCTCGCGATTTTTAAAACAAATTCGATTCCGCTCGCAAGCTACTGCAGCTAATTAGTAATAAAGAGTACACAGGCAAAAGAAATATTCTTGATTTGAAAATATCTTTATAGTTTCAACGTGGGAATCTTGAAATCAGATTATATTGCGTTAAACGAAGAATGCTCGCTTGAATGAAGTCATAATATAGTTCGCAACTAAGAAAAAAATGAAATAAAAAGTTGAAATTCTTATAAGAAGATATAGATTGCTTCGTACATAAGCAAGATCACTATAATCTTCTTATAAGAACTTTTTATTTCAGAATTTTTTTCTTGGTCGAGCTATATAACTTCATTCAAGCAAGTTTTCTTCGTTTAACGCAATATAATCTCATTTCAAGATTTCCACGTTGAAACTAAAGATATATTTTCAAATCAAGAATATTCTTTTTTTTCTGTATAAAAGCAAAGTAGTTTCATAAGCCGGAAGATACTTATTGGCTCTCTTTATATTCGGTCTACAATTTATGGCCTCTAATTTACGTCGCCTTATAACTATAGCCGAATTAGCTGCCGTATAAACCGATTAAGTGCGCGATAATCAGCAAAGAGTTGTATTCGCATGATGTATGTAATTTTTATGAGATTCTTTCATCCCGAGCCTCGGTATATCGGCGAAAGTTTCGATCCCATCGCTATACGTAGATACACACGCGGCGTGGCCATCGAGTTCGCTCCGACAAGAGCGGACTTTTTTGCTCGGTACCGGGCTGTTTCCAGGTTAAAACGCGCCCGGGCGCGACGTGTTAAACAGGTTGCCTTTATGTAATGCCCACAGCGTAGCGAGTATTGTGTAGATCACCGTCGCCATCGCGATTCTAAAGCCGGGATCTTTGGCAAAGCCGTTTAGATCTCCAAGGATGGCGCGAAGGGAATTGGCGGTGGAGAGTGTTTTGAAACGTGCGGGACAGAAATCTTTTTAAAATGTATAACAACTGTGTGTGTCCGAAGGATAGCGACTGATAGCGATCATGTTTTGGCATTGAAAGTATATATTAGCCAATCGTTAAACGGTATGCGAAACAGGAAATCCGTCAGAATATTCGCCGACACGATACGCGAATTTCTTATCCGTGTAAAGATTGGCTTTTAAGTCGATAAAAACACGAAGAAGAAATCGCTGGCGGAATATTTAATTCGCATCGTAGATGTTTTCTAATTTGGTCGGTGGAAAAAGAAGAAATTGTGTGTATATTCGAATGAATTTTCTTACGAAAGTAACCATACGTAGATTGATATCACATACGTCATTCAAGGTTAATTAACTTGGAAAGTGAAATTCGTCGCTACGTGCCGTTTTTTTTTTAGGTTGCTCAATGTACCGTGCCTTTTTCAGGCGTTGTTTTCTTCATTATTCTCACAGCATCGCGCGGTAAACCTCGCGCGCATGGAATAACGAACGTATATTTCTGTTTTGTGATATCTGTCACGTTAACATAAAGAAATGAAGAGATACCCCGCTGGACACGTACAGAATTACACGCGACGTTTACAAAGATCTACTTAAAGCAAAAACGTTTGCTATTAGAAAACGTGGCTGGAAAGTCCTTAATATTAAGTTTAGATATTTTTTACAATGTTTTTTTTGTAATTTTAGAAAAAAAATCTAAATCTTATAAAAATAACCATGCAAAAATTACATTATGTGTCGTACGAAATAATTAGAGTAAAATTGATATGTTCTTAGTTTTTGTTAATTGATATCAACATTTCACCATTTATTGCAAAGCAATTTATAGTTAATAATCTAGAAATGAATATACGTTACAAAAATATCTCCAGTTGTGAAACTTGTGAAATTTATTCCAAATATTTGTCTTATTACAAGATATGAGATCTCGTAGGATATATGAGATCTCTCCTAAAGACCCTTTATATAAATGTTACACGAGCACATGTATGTCGGAACAAAGCGTACGCTTTGCTCGTGGGAAAAATGAGAATTACCCGCTGTTTCGAGTCGCAAGAGATAGGATTGCAATCATACTGTGTGGGCAAATATCGTGAGATGAGAAAGGAAGATCGATCTTGAACTGATAAGCGAGAATAATTACATTAATGCGTTGAAGCAATGCATTTTTATTCTAATAAGATGTAAATAATGGGCCACGAGCGAGCAATTAGAGAAGTTCCGCGAACGGAATGAAAAAGAAAAACGGCGAAATCGTATACGAAATGTTATAGAGGCAAGCACTTACATTGCAATGTGTGATTGTGACGAATATGAAAGACAATAAAAGCAAAAGGCTGATATGTTGTCAGCAATTTATTTTACATTTCTGCTCGTAATCTGATTAATTGTTTCAATTATTCCTTTAATCATTACTTCACTTTAATTCAATAAGATCAATAAAATAAAAGTATAATCACTTAATTTGAGATGTAAATATTAATGAATAATTTCTTAATGCGGTATTATTAATTTATATTGTTGTATATAAGCTTTCACTACATATTAGCTTATTATTAATTATTTAAATAAATTGTATAAAAACTTGTTTAAGTACAACTGTGTTTACAATGTTATATTCTTTTTATACATGCAATTAGTTAAAATTAATAAATAATTTGTGGGATTTACTGTAAAAAGAGAAGATAATTTTATTCTGATGATGAGTGTTTCTCTGAAATATTTCAAATTTGTCGACAAATATATACTTTTGATATAATTAACGAATTTTATATAACTGCTGCACACTTCACGTATGAAAAAGACGTCTTTATAAATTATAAACGCTCATTCGCTTTGAGATTTTAGCACATCAGCGAAATGCCATTTAATTGGAAAGTTTCTGGAAGGAAAAACGGAGAACAAATTGTTGAACCGTGAGAAACGTTAAGAATATAGATTGTACTTTGGGAAAGTTCGGCGTAACCATTGAACGTACGAACTAACGGAAATGATTAGACGAATAATAGATAGTTTCTTTTTTTTTCACCGCGCTAGCACTTTCACCCAAACCCCGGGTTAAACGTTAATTGGCTGTTAATGAGCGGCAATTCCCTTCTTTTATGAGTGTAAAAAGTTTAGCGCGTGCGCGTAATTGATATTTTGCTGCATCGGATATGACAGATATGGGATTATCGGCCGCGTTATACGCCGATGCGATTTGCACGATGATCCTCGGCGTTCTAATTACACGATATAGGGTGAGCGGTAAACCGGGGAATGAGGAAACCGTGTGGAAAAACGGACGATCGTGCATCGATGCGGATGTAATAAAAACTTAGAACGCCGCGTATTTACATGTCGCAGCTGCGAAAGACGCTAGCCGATATCTTGCATCAGCATAATGCAAAATGTTTATAGCATCACTATATAATTTGATAATAGCTCCATTCCGTTTGGTCGTATCGTTTTAGCATAAATTATTTAGCTCGATATATCACGTACACATTCGTTATTTCTAACAACGTGCAATTCCTGCAAATTGTTTACAGCAATGTAACATTTTAGCAGATTTTAATGATGAAAAATACTGTAATTTATTCATTGCTAACGGCTGAATAAAAACGGCTGGTTGATAAAAAAAAATTGACTTAAGATAATGAACGTGATTTGTATAAACTATAAATATGCAATATAATTGCACGATAGAAGCGGTGAGTCAATGCGGTGACTCTTAACGAAGTTAAGATAAAATTACAGACAGTTTTATTTTTTCACATTTTAAGCTTTCACTCGTTTTTAGGTCAAGCGCTAATTATTAGCTAATTTAAAAAAAAATTGTGCTGCACACAAAATTTAAATTTAGGTGAAAGTAGGAGGAATCGACAGGCGATGTGAGATTATCGCTTAATTAAGTGAACTGGTTTGTAGTCAAAGTCTCAAATGTGCCAACTATAGCTAGCTGTGACCTCGTTGGAGTCTACTTAATTAAGTTACGAATAAATAATTATTTTATCGCGAGAAATGCGCTTTCACGCATGAGAAATATTATATTCAGCTTGTTTGAAAATAATAACAGATTCATTTATGTCGAATGGAATTTACAAAGGCAGTATAACGAAGAATGATTAAAATTGCTAAAAATAAAAAAATAATTATGTCTAGCTTCGATGATCTTAATACTTTTCTAAGTTTCTAAGTTTCTAAGTTGTATAAGTAGAATAATAAGAGAAATGGATTTATTCAAAAACATAGGTATATGTACAATTTAATGCAAAAATGCAAACAACTCATCTGTATTATTAACATAAATTGTTTTTATCTCTGAATTAGAATATTGCTCATAATTTCTTACCCATATTAATCAGCCTTTTTCTATTCAATTTGATGAATATAATCAGTCCCTTTTTTAAATACTTCGTATACTATACACATATTATATTTACAGTTTTAACAAAAAAAAAATACGATCTATATCCAGTGCAATTTTAATCAGCAACGACTCTAACAAGATATAAAATTATAAAACATATGAGATACACATCAGTTGCCAATTTCAGTGTGACTTTACAAGCACGCATAAATTAACGCTGATACATAAAGAAAGATAATAATTAGTCGCGTCGAGTGTCATAAACCGCATGTCATTGCACGCCGAAATGAAGATTGAAGGTGAGCGTCCTGAGGTCGCGGCGAGCAAGAAGAAGAGGAGTATATCATTAGAGCACGCTTCTCGGTGTACGGCACTTATAGTAATTATTACATCAGCGTGCAGCGCGCAAATTACCGTTAACGCGTCGGATATATATATATGTATGCGCCGTAGCGGCGGGAGAGCCTCGCCTTTCAAGTTTTCATAATCGGCCTGACGCGACGAGAATTATTGCTCGGCGCGATTGTAAAACACCATGAACGGCTCGCTGTTCTCTGTCATCCTGACAAATCAGGCGGCAATTTACATTTAATTGTCGCGGACCTTCGCCAGAGACGTTCTCTTCGCGCTCAGACCCTGATATTATTGCCGCCGACAAGATTTATTTTTTAGCCGTCACGTTTTTGCGGATGCAAAACAATCCGTTGCTATCGATATAAACAAATATTATGTGCGTGTGAGGACGTTGGTAAATCCGCATAAAAATTCTATGATTTGCATGTTTACACGGATCGTAAAATGCAGAGCGAGGACAGAGAATCCTTTGTAAGAAAGAATACATAATGCAGTAGCATAATCGTATTTTTCCTCTTAGACAGAAAAGCTTGAAGAACTTGAAAAGATTAGAGAAAAATAATTTCTTATCCGCCAGAATGCCTTTTTAAACGCCAAGAAAAACACGGATTACTTTAATAATAAGATAATAATAATATTATTAAATATTATTGTTAAAAAGGTTCCACCAAATTAAATAAGCAACAAACTTATTATAAATTTTTTGTAAGTAATTTGATCAAGAAGACATTCTGTTGTCGTTAAAATTAAATTAAATCTATTTCTGAAAATATTTAATTAAATTAATTATAAATAACATAGTTTGTCACAATGTTCTTCTAAGAAAAAATTAGCTTTAAAAATTGTCATGTAAAAACGTCAATATTTGAATAATATACATGATGATTATGGGACGGCGCGTGTACGCGCGAGGAATAATTTTGCATGACTTTGATTTTCACTAAATTGAATATGCGGTCGCTGCCTAGAAAGTCTAGCGTCTAGCTAGCTAAATCTCGGCAACAAAAAATTTATTTACAACCGGTAAGAAGAAACGCGCCAGTTGAAAATCGTGTTTTAACTTTATACACATCGAGCGCATATAAGCTTTCGCTCGATTCCTGCCACTATACAGTAGTAACTGTGTCATCTCTGCAGACCTACATTCTACAGGATAAACAGATTAAAATACAACGCGTTTATTTGAAGATATTTTAATACGGGTTATTGATAGCCTATTTATTTATTTAAGTGCGACAATAAATAATCTCCGATATATCGCCTTTACGAAAAAATTATTTTAACTTTATAATATAATATACACAAAAAGTCTTTGTAAATTATTTAAATTATTCAGAGTTTTACGTGTAATCATCCTATAAATCGCGAAGAGATACACGTTATTGACTGAGCTTATCCGATTCTTCCGGAAAAGATACATAAATGGCGATTCTACTGCACGGAACACATTTCTCGATGAGAATTTAGTATTAAATCGATGAGAGGGAAAAGGGAAAACGGAAGAAACGAAAGAAAAAGAGACATGAAATTACCTTTGTCGATAAAAGTACATAATGACAAGGCTGTCATCTCTTCCGTTTCACCTTCTTCAACGCATCTTCTGTATCTGTATCTCGATGACTTCTAAAAATCTTAATTCTAATTTTAATCTTCGGCCAATTGCAAAAAACCACAATAATGGAGAGTGCGTATAACGAGGCTGGAAAACATGCCGAGGACGGGCACGGTGGAAAAGAATGGAGAGCGCGAAGAGAAAAAAGGAGCGCAAGGCTCTCGAGAGTCGTATAAAGGAGGTAAAAGCGCGGTGGAACGCGTGAAGAAGGGAAGTCGCGAGGCACATTGACGGAAACCCACAACACAGTCTCGACAAGAGTAATTCGAGTGCGGAATGCACTTTGGGACGTATAGGAATTCGATGGCAAGCGGGAACGCTTGAAAGTAGAAAATGATGAAGAAATACGAAAGGATATATGTGGAAGGAGATATCATCTATAAGATCATATATAAGCATGAAAGTTTATAATTCTCAATTTTTGCGTTTACGACCTATAAAAAAGTATATCTTCGTGAGAGGAAAAACAGTTGTTGCGAAGAATGTAGGCTTCATTAAAATGCAATCAAATGCAAAAGAGCGCGTGCGTTTATGGTAAAACGCACATTATAATTTGCTCGTAAATATAAATACGTAACGAAATTTTATTTGAAATAAGACTTTATGAGATGTACATTTCGTAAAAATATTATATAAAATTATATATAAATGAGATATAATAAATTACCTATATTATATATGCTTCATATATTTACGACGTGATTTACCTTCGTTTTTGCTTTGTGATACATAAAGGAAATTGTAGGCATAGATCAAATAACTTGAATTTACAGTCGCTGATGAAGCGGTCGTTATTAATAACTGTATCGTACTTATGACGGTATGACGGAAACGTTTCTATTCAGTGCAAGAGGTCGACGACGGTAATTCAATAAGGAATGTACACGGAACGTTCCGGAATTCGAGCAGAAATAAGAAAGCTTGACGCCACGGAAAACAATATTAAGATATAACTGAAAGCCGCTATTACGAGAGAAATTTGCTATTAACATTATATAAAATGTGCAATATTAGGGAATATTTAAGTCAGAACGTAGAAATTGATGTAAGAAAATGACATTGACTCTCAAAACAAAAGAATATATAAATTAATGTAAATTAAGATTACATTTATTAAAATTGCAAATCAATGTTTTTAAATTAATTTAAAAAATTTAAATTAGATCGCATTCATTATGCGAAGGTGATATTTAACACATTTCTGTAGGTACTATTTCTTTCTTTCCAATTATTTTTATTATTACGTAAACAATTTAAATACATAGAATACGTTAAATAATTTTATCAGAGATTTTTTAAAAATTATGACTAAAGGTACAGAAAGCATATTCAAGATGTCAAGTGGATCGCATGAAATTTTCAGTGCGATCGCTATTATAAGAGCAGGGAATTTAAGCGCGTGCGAAGCTAGCTAAACGAGAGCGCTCGACTGTAAACCAGGTAAATGTAACGAGGTGGCACGGTGAAAAGAAAGCCTAGCGCAGTACAAACCGGTAGGAATGGATTAGTTGCATCTCAACGGTACTCTGCTTCTACCGTCGCGCGCAAGATCGCATGACTCGTGCGTCGAATTCTATAGATCATCTAAATTGAATTGGTAATTTATTACTCTGACCAGACAAATTTTGACTGTCGTGTTGAATGTACGATACTTAACAGGACATAACATATGTTTAATAAATTAACTGTAATCGAATTGCGTAATCGAAGTGCCGATTTTAGACCGCAAACTTACCACTATCGCATTATTAATCATATGAAAATATATTCTTTATCACTTATTGTTCAGTTCAATTACACTACGGCGTGTCGCGTTGTAATGAAAATTACAGACGACATACTCAGACAGCAAAATCGCGACAACAATACGCGAACGGTTTGCGCCGTTCGCGAGACAAGCAAAAGGGAAAACGCGCATTAATTGTGACTGGCCGCGGTGCATAATCGTCAGCATAATTGCATTTCCCTCTTAATAGGCGTCGCTGAGAATCGATTTCTCTCGTCGTTGGCGGTGAATCAACAATTAGACGAGTGTCATAGCTTTACGCGGCGGATAACTTTCGAAAATCCCGAACTGCTTACGCGTATATATGTGTGTGTGTACTTTACATGCGTACGTATAGAGTCCGCGTATGGAAGCGAAGGAACGTCAAGTGAAATTTTCACGGATGGACGGCCCCGCTGATCTAGAATCTGCTGCAAAACCGACCAACAAAACTCGCGTCTGCATCCTGCATACATATACTGATGATTAGCGCATCAAATGAAACGAGATAGAATGAGGGCGATTGGCGACGTAATGCGAGCCTCGTCGGTTTTCACAATTTCAGATGCTAATCGGCGGAATAACGGGGGATTGAATCCGGTGTTAATTTCCGACAGTGTAATTTAACCTTCTGTAGACACGAAAGTATGCCTTGCGCCGATCTCGTCGTTGTTTTACAATCGCAAATCATTAATCCAAGATCATTTTCGCGTATTTACAGTATATAGAAACTTAATGTGGACACGAAATTGTATACCAATTTCACTTTGTAATAAAATATTTTTGTTAGCATCTATAAAGTATGTTATAAACAAGAAGCGGATTTAAATTAAGCTATAAAGTCAGTTATAAAAACAGAGACGTAATAAACATTAAAATATATAGCTGTAAAAAACACGATTCTCTATATTACGTACTCTTCTTTTTTTTAATTAAATTCTTTGCGCATGGAAAAGTACCAACTCGTTTATTTTGCATAAGTTCTTGATTCTAAAACTTGTCTAGTTTTTTGGAATTGTAAATACATATATTGAGCACAAATGGATTTAGCATTACGTTCTGTTTGAAACTTTTACTATCACCGAACACCTAGTAGGAGACAGAACAGGTGGTAATTCTCCAATTACCTGTTCTGTTTTTTATCTTTTATCTTTTATCAGATTGATAGAAAGATTAAGAGACCTGATCATGCGTGACGAAATGACAATAAAGCCTGGTCTCTCAAATCGGGTTTGTTATTAGCTTGTATCTTATTAACCTGTACCTTGTAACTTATTAACTGCTTGTTAGTTTATATCTTATAACTATAATTGAGATAAGTAATTAATACTGCGAGAATCGGGAAATCAATTATAAAAAGCGAAGAATTCTGAAATATCTATGCAAGTTTGAACATTGCTATTTTTGATAGTAAATCGATCAAATAATCAACAAAATATCATTAATTTTATTTAACAATAGGCTATAAAGTTGCGCTTTTACGTTAAAAGAAAATAAAACTCTTCATGTCAAAAGAAATGTCAGAGTGATTAATTTTTAAATAGATGTGCAAAATGTGAGCATTTTATCAAAAAATATGTTATTTACATATATTTATAATGTCGTCTAAAATTACTTCTTATTTTATTAAAATTAATTACGTAATCCATAAGCCATAATTATATCACGATGCGATTAAATATTAAAAAGTTACATTTTGCATTATAACCTAATACTTAAAAATTTATAATTTATATTAATTGATCATAAAAATATTTTCTAGCAGTAATAATAATGTTACAACATTACGCTAAAATTGCTATGTTTAAATCTATCTGTATAAGAAAGTAAATAATAAATTTGCAACGTCATGCAACGTTATTGAATTAAACAGGATCAAAGATACATTAAAGATTTAAATCTGCTTGTATAGTCGACCCACACGCGGCTAACAATCGGCAATAAGAAAGTGGTATCGGATAAGGACTTATCATATCGTTGAGATACTTATGAAAATGATTTTAGATACAATACAAAGATAAGAAAAAAACAGGAGCTTTAGTATTGTCGAGAATAGAAAGATGTTAGACTTATAAGAAGAAAAGAAAGATCAAGCAAAAGTTCGCATTAACTGCTACTTTCGAAGCTAATAATGACGTTATACATCATAATCGAAAAGTAGATATTATATCTTCGTAATTTATTATGCTAATTACCAGCGATATTTAGCAAAAATATCTGATGCCGCGCTTTCACTCTGTATGATTATATACATTTTAAATTAATATGAAATATTACTCGATCTGTCACAAAAATAGATTTATTTAAATTTCTCTACATAAAAATGTCTAAAACGTATTTAATCGTGAAAGAAGAGGCCGATTGGACAAGCGCTTCGAAACATATTTCTGTTCGAAGCGAATACAACAAGATTTTCGTGAGCTTCGTGCTGTTCTTTCTCCTAAGAAGACACATCGAAGAAACCCGATATACCCGCGATTTAAACATCTCGGGCATATTCCCTTAAGATTTACGTCGGATTGCCTCGCATCCGCCGGAGCGGCGCGGCGCGGCGTACGGCGAGTGCGCGCACGCGGATAGAGTAAGGGGAACGTTGGAAATTATCATCCTGCCAAGTCACGGATACTTGACTGGCTATATAACACGAGGGAGTCGTGCACCGTGGCAATAGGAGCCGCTCGTTCTAAAAGTCCGGCATAGAAATCTCTCGCTCTCTCCACGCGAACGGACGTGCATAGCCGGCCAGCCAGCCACCAACGACGACACGACGACGCAATGCCAGCGACGAGACGATGCAACGAGAGAGTTGCGACTGGCGATGGCCTCAAGATACTTGAAATCACGTCGAAAACCTTGAATCGTTTTGTATATTATTTGAAAATTTTTGTAAGTCTCGAAGATCTGTTTTAAAAATATATTTTCTTCCTTTACAACACTTACCTATACATTAGCGTTTTAATACATCCACCATTTTGCAAATATAAGTAACAATATTTTATTTTTAAGAATTTGAAACGTGTTTTAATCGAATTTTTCTTGAACTGTTAGAAATTTTTCAAAAAAGGAACCTATTAGTGTTGTACGTTTCAATTCTTTTTCAGAAAATTTAAGAATTTAATTATATAAAAATTTAATTTGTTTTGATACCGAATATTATTTAAAACCGGAAATTCTTGAAAGTTTTAAAAATCTCGAATCTCTTCTTAGAAGAATTTTTTTAAAACGGTTTAAATATCTAAACATTCAAAATTCTTAAAAAAAAATTGTTATCTGTTTAAAAAAAGAAAAGTGTATTAAAATAATGATATCAATTATGAAATAAATATGTACACATTTAAAAAATCCAAGACTTGCAAGATTTTTTGAAAAATTGAGGCAATTAAAAATTTTCATCATATATTCAAAGTGACTCGAGCCCATCACTATTCATCGCTGGTTGCAACAACGGCTGCAGCTAAAGTGCACGAACTACATGAGCTACACTTGTATGCAAATTGCAAATTGTGTTAGATGCGCGAGGATGCGAGGAACGCCTTTTCCTGAGACTATAGACACGCGACGTTAATCTTCGTCGTGTCCGCACGGTTAATTAATAACCGAGCTAACAATTGTCAGTCCAAAAGTATAACGTGGAGTCGCTCCCACGTTAAAAGCGAGCGAGAGCGCATTTTGTGACGCACGGCGATAATACGCGTTCCGACAATGGGCAATGAAGCGAGAAAAAAATAAGAAAGGGGGCGGGCACGGGCAATTTTTCGTTCGATGATGCCATTGTGTAGCGTGCGGGGAAGTATACGAGTGAATGAAGCGAATGTGGATCGCGCAGGTTCTCGTCGTTCGCTCGCGTCTGCAATGACATTCATGAAAGATAAATGATGCCAAGAAACACGTATGAAATGTACGTGATGCACTAAAATAAAATTCTCACTCCAATCATAATTGTAACGATAATTAATAAAAATTAACAATTTAATAAGACAGACCTTTTACTCAATTTGACATTTTAATCATTTCAAAGCTATAAATTATTGTAGATAAAACGTTCCTAAACTTTCACCAATTAAATAAAAACATTTCCTTATTTGCTCTGCTTGAAAAATTATTATTAATAAAAAGGATATTTTAATCAATAATTTTATGCAAAATCCTATATCATCTATATTAATAAATTTAATCTATATATTATTTTTAGTCTTATAACAAATTTATAAAGCGCCTGTAACAATACGGAGATAATCCAGTTCCGTTCGTAAAACGCAAACCTTTATGCAAAGTGAAATCGGAACAGAAGAAAGATTAAAGGCATAATTGCATTTTCTCTTCAACGCCGACGTCGCGAGGTGCGAATTAAAAACTTGTAAATGTCTCGAAGAGATGATGACAATCTCTCGCGTACCGTAATCGTTGGGAATATTTTGCCTATGGGTTCCAGACTTAATAATCGCGAGTCGCAGCTTAAAATCTAGGGTAATCCAGGCCTTCTGGGCGAATGGAAATTCCAAAAGACACACGCGAGCGATTTATAAAGCGGGACAAAAAAACCATCGCCGTGTTGACGCTCCCCCGTTCGTCCCCGATGAAAATCACTCTCGATAAACCGCATCGCGCGGAACGGCCACTTTGCGGAAAGAGAAGAGTTTCACTTCGTCTCTCGGTATATACATATATATATATTAGAACGACTGCGGCGGCTCGGTTCGCGATATAAAAGCGGAGGATCGCGCTTCGCGCTGAATAATCATTAAGCCGCGTGTATATCGCGTAATGATATTCAACGACGATCACCGCGGTCCCCCTTTGACGGGAGGGGGGGTGGGAGGGTTCACGAGGTTAAGAACTTTCCAGACTCGTGGCTGGAATACAGAATCGTACGGATGTTAAAAAAGAAATCCGCTCGTCCCCGCTGAGTCCCCGGTCGGCCATGGCCTCGAAAAAAGGATCGGCTCGGTCCGCGCCGCGGCTTTTTTTTTTCTTTTTTCTTGCCGTTTGCAATAATAATTAATACGAGCGAGGACGACGGCATTTTATCCCGGTGCGGATCTATCCTGGCGAACAAAACGCGATGAAGCGTGACTTCCATCCTGATCTCACGCGAGCCTACCGGGAGTGAAAACGCGATTGGCGTGCGAAACGAGAACCATTGCATTGTTTCATGCATTAGAGAGATAATTATTCCAATGCGTCTTTAAATTCTTCGTATTTTATCTTGAATGCAAGATAAGTAAACTGTACAACGTTGAATATTAACGTATAATAGATATCCTTTTAATATATCATTCAACGACTGGTAGCTTTCGTTCACGGTGAAAATTATATACGAGTTATTCCGAGTCGTAAACGCGGTTCATTCCGATATTCTTTATAAGATATATCCAGTAAGTATAAAAAATGATAATCTTCTCTCTCGGTGAGTTTCAGGTAGAAATAATTTTAGATAGAATACGTACACACAATTATTTTCTTGAATATTTCCTCGCCGCTCATTATACTCACTTATCCATTTTTCACTCAGCCAAGTACTTATTCCATGAGTATACATACACAACTATTCGCTTAGCAATAGATTATTTAAACCGCAAACTACTTTCGCATTTCTTGGATGCCAATGAGAACAGCTTCGCGTTGAATCATTTCTCGATGTGTGTAATGTCACTGGGACTAAAGTCTCGTCGTTACATTAGCATTATTGGCATCGCCTTGGACATAATTTTCCACACGCTTCGAGAATGCAACGCTCACGTTGCATTATCTACCGTGCTGTGAAATATTGGCGAAAAAAATCCGCTTGTAAATCGAGCCGTCGGTCAAGCGTTCTAATCCGCGCTAATGGAACAAATCACGATTGCATTAGAAAAACCTAGATGTGAAATTGAAAAATACGTAATTGTGTTGCGAGGAGAAAAGAGCGAAAGTGCGAAATATATCTTCATCGCTCAATTACGTCGTTAATCTCGATTTATCCGCGAGAGAAGTAAAATTTGAGGTCATCAGTTCAATTAGACTCCTAACGCCATTTGATTATCAATACATCGTTCTTCAATGGGGGGGGGGGGGGATTCTTACTGTCGCTTATTGTAGAACAATCCATGATTGCTTATAAGTATAATTGATTGTCAGAACCGTGAACGACTTTTCCCACCGTTGCCTTTATCAGGCATCGCAGATACTAACGAGCGAGTACGATCTATTCTACATTTCTCTCCCCCCTCCAATCACGACGTTGTAAATAATACTACGCAAACTATAATCCTGGAGAACTAGCTATATCTCGGGTCTTTGACCTTATATCGTGCACGAATAGTTACCGCACCAGGGAGAAAAAAAAATCTGAAGTTATGCAAACGCTTCTCAAGTGGATTTAACAGCTGATCTAACCTAACCTAACAGGAATCAAAATCAAGTGAACCGAAGAATTGTCCGTTTAGCAAGGCTAAATTTTTCATCAACGTTTTCCAGTAAAAAAAATCAAGCTAATCATTTCGCAATTTTATCTCCATAATAGATAACAGACAGTATTTCTGTTGCAGAAGTCATAATTATAGGTTAACTATCATAAAACTGATGTAATCGATTTTATGTAAACATTTTCCGCGAGACTCTCGATCAAAAATGATTCAGACTCATTAAACTCTCGTTGCACTTACTTTATTTCTGCCCTCTGCTATCTGCGTCTTCGTTTTCCTTTCAGGTATCGACCAGCAGAACTACCTGGAGGCTGCTGCTCGTCTGCTTCGCGGTGCTGCTTCTGGGCCTCCTTCAGCACGCCGAAGGTAACTCCACGATTCCCGCATTCATCAATTCCCATCGTTCATACTTTCGTGATAATCGGTTTGGAAATTATAACAGTTTACACTTTTGGAGCAATCGCGGGACTATCGGATGAGAGTCTATCAATTATTATTGACAATCAACGAAACGCGTCCTTTTAGTACAAATTTAGTCTTCGACGGCCTGGCGGTTAATTTCTCTACCGGCATTTTGATTACATAAATTTTTTTATTAGCGATCGGTCGCGACAAGCTCGCAGATAGCGATCGATCCATCAAGAGCACAGTCACGCGAGAAAATGTGTGTGTGTAACCTTCCGGTTAAGCAAGCTCATATTATACAATACCCTAAAAAAAGCGCAAAAGGGTTCCTCGTCGTTGATATTGCGTCATATATGCAAAACGATTTCAGAGTAATCGATTCTATTCGGGTGAAAGGCACCTGCCTTTCGAAGTTTCGTGTCGTATATGCGTGTAAAAGCGCGAAATCTTACGTAACGCTAAAACGCATAATATTCGTGCATACGTTGCGCAATCTCTGTAGGAAGAATCGGAGCGAATTTACGTAATTATCCGGCGATTGTGTGTGTATGTATCGTCAGGCGCGAGAAAGAGATTCCGCAGGCCGACGACTTCCGCCCCGTCGATCTCGAGCGATCAGGAGGTCTCAGCCAGTGTCAACAGGTTCAAGGTCACGCGAAATCGGGTCAGCAATAAGAACACGAAGAACGAGCTTCAGCCCGGCAAGACGAATAATGACTACAAGGTAGGTGTCACACAGCATTTATCGAGCTCACGCTGATAATAAATGTTATCGGAGCGTAAAATCCAAGTTGCTGTCTTTGTACCAATCGGTTAATTACTTTTTCTTAAATTAACGAAATCACGGAGCTTTGGAGTTGTTCAACCTGAACCGCGACGCTCTAAAAAAAATTATCAGCTTTATTATCGTAAAGTTGGACCGTGAGACTTTTTCGAGATGCGTATCTCGAGATGATTTGTTTAACAGGTCGAGTGGAGTTACTACTTGGAGTTAACGAGATCTTGCTCCTTTAACTCTTTACTGTACAAAAGAATTTTGAATAGTACATTCTACTGTTTTGATATTATTCATATTGTGGCAAACAATGGCAAAGTTTTATTTATAAAGAATGAAAAATATAGTAGTACTATTATATATCTTGTAAATCCAATTATAATTTTGATAATCTATTATGTATTAAGTTGGCCAATAAGTCCGTGCGGTTTTTTACTTATAAATTTTACTTATAAAAAACCGCACGGACTTATTGGCCAACCTAATATATCATAAGATAAGAAATAACGTTAGCTATACCTATTCTGTGCTAATTTTCCATCCTCTCCGCAGCTCGTGTGCTATTACACGAATTGGTCCCAGTACCGCACGAAGATCGGCAAGTTCCTGCCGGAGGACATTCAACCTGACCTCTGCACCCACGTTATCTTCGCCTTCGGATGGCTGAAGAAGAACAAACTAACCAGTTTCGAATCGAATGACGAAACGAAGGACGGCAAGATCGGTTTGTACGAGAAGGTGGTGAATCTTAAGAAAGCCAACCCGTCCCTGAAAGTCCTGCTTGCAATCGGTAAGATTGTTTAGTATATACTTATGTCATATTACCTGCTCGAAAATCAAAACTAAATTATTAACGTAATTAATTACGCGGTCGGCATTAATTTCTTTTGTAATAATCTATCACGATCTTTAAAGTTTACGCAAGTTTTAACTAAAACTATGGCGTTATATTATTTTCTGTATGACCAGGCGGCTGGTCCTTCGGCACGCAGAAGTTCAAGGATGTATCCTCGACGAGATACGCCCGGCAGACCTTCATCTACAGCGCTATACCATATTTGCGGGATAGGAACTTCGACGGCCTTGACATCGACTGGGAATATCCGAAGGGCGGGGACGATAAGAAGAACTATGTTCTCCTGCTGAAGGGTATAAAGACTCGCTTTTTAGAAAGATCAGCAACAATGTGAAATCTCCCCGAGACTGGAAATGTCAGACGCACGTTAAATCTTGATAAGGCGGTTATTGCCTATTGTTTTATCTCCGTACGGGATTACGCGAGTTCAACGTGCGACGTGCCACTTGACATTTTCACTCTTCGCGCGCGCCGTACGTCGCGCGTATATGTCCGTCACGTTGCAGCTTGAATTTACTTTTCATCATTTTCCCGCAGAGCTGCGAGAGGCTTTCGAGGCGGAGGCGCAAGAGAGAAAGAAACCCCGTCTTCTTCTAACCGCCGCGGTACCAGTTGGACCTGACAATGTTAAGAGTGGATATGACGTCCCGGCAGTTGCCAGGTATAATAGTATAATAACGAAAAATTAGATAAGGATATAAAATATGTATCTAAAAATGGTAATTATTTGCATTAAGACGGCTATACGAGACTACAATTATTAAATTAATATGAAACTAAATATAAATATTAAATCACATATCACAAATATTTCGATCTTTAATTTTTCATGTGATTATGTGTAGTAAATAATATTTTATTATTATTTTATAGTAAATTAACAAATTTTGAACGAAAATAATTTGTATTATTTAGTTTTATTTTTCTCGGCACGCGATTCTGCAGATACAATTCAAATGTAAAGTGCGACGCGTTTACTTTAATTGCATTTATCATGTCTCAATCGCGATACGCAGAAATGCATTCGACTGACAATGTACTTTCATCCACTTAGTTACCTGGACTTCATCAATCTTATGGCCTACGACTTCCACGGGAAATGGGAGAGGGAAACCGGTCACAATGCCCCGTTGTACTCCTCGTCATTGGATTCGGAATGGCAGAAACAATTGAGCGTCGACAACGCGGCCACAATGTGGGTCAAGCTGGGCGCACCGAAAGAAAAATTAATCATAGGCATGCCTACCTACGGCCGGTCCTTCACCCTTTCGAATTCCGCCAACTTCCGCGTACACTCTCCAGCTAACGGTGGCGGAAAGGCGGGCGAATACACCAAGGAGTCTGGTTTTCTCGCATATTACGAGGTACCGTGGGGATGAGGAGTTCGAATTTGTTTCAAGTGTATTCAAACTAATAATTTGGACATTATTTTATTCTCCGCTTTATCAGCGCAGCTAAAGTTGCAGTCTTTTATTTAATTTTTTATATGCAAATTGCAATTTTTAATCATTGCATCACCACTCGATTAGGAAATAGCAAAAATTTGCACAAAATAAAAATAAATTTGTAAAATTAAACAATAAAAGTAAAATCGTTTTTTAATGTCAGATCTGCGAGATGCTGCATAACGGTGCCGCTTACGTTTGGGACGACGAGATGAAGGTACCCTATCTGGTGCACAACGATCAGTGGGTTGGTTTCGACGATGAAAAATCGACCAGGAATAAAATGCACTGGCTGAAGAGCAAGGGTTACGGAGGTGCGATGGTGTGGACGATCGACATGGACGATTTCAACGGCACCGTTTGCGGTGGGAATGTTCGGTATCCTCTGATTGGCGCGATGAGGGAGGAACTCAGGGGTATTTCGCGAGGTTCCAACGCCAAGGACGTTGACTGGTCGGCAGTTGCTACCACCATCACGGAGACGATAGTGAAGAAACCGGAGCCTTACAAGATTGCCGCTTCGGAAGTGCTCAACAAAGCGAAAAAGTCTATTCAGAAGACTACGCTTGTCATTAACACTCCGATCCAGGGTAATCTTTCCAAGTCGGATTACTAAAATAATAAAATTGTACTCTTATAATTATCTTACATAAAGTATTCTTTGATGAGCACGTATGTTTTAAGATTATCGAGAAAGATTATTTCTATTGAGATAATGTTTATAATTAGAGTTTAACCGCGTCATGGTAAAAGTGTTTTTATAAATTGGCAGAAAGAGAGGCGCAGACCATTTGTTACCTGACAAATTGGTCGCACAAGAGGCCAGGAATGGGACGATTTAGTCCGGAGGACATCGACCCGACTCTCTGCACTCACGTGGTATACGCGTTCGCTACTTTGAAGGATCACTTACTTACCGAAGGAAGTGACAAAGACGCTGAAATGTATAAGAGGCTGATCGCACTTCGTGACAAGAATCCAGACATTAAGGTATTTATCACCTAATCGTTTTGTTGAAAAATTCAACGAATTTTTATCGTATCATTGCCCTATCGAAAACATTAAAGAATTTTTGTAAATTCTCATCTCGAAGAAAATCGAATCTTGTGAGAGTTAACTGAACTAGAGGTTCCAAACCTACTTCTCGATCTTTTTTTAGTTTTGAAACAACTTTCTAACAATTATAGATAAAAGAAGATAATTGAAGCTTAGGACACAGATAATAATAATGTTATTTGAACAAACAAATGATTGAAATTGAACGCAGTCGCTTATATTTCAACAATGTTTTCAGATTCTACTTGCGATCGGAGGATGGGCATTCGGCTCGACGCCCTTCAAAGAACTCACCAGCAGCACATTCCGGATGAACCAATTCGTCTACGAGGCTATCGATTTCTTGCGAGAATATAAATTCGACGGATTGGATGTTGACTGGGAATACCCGAGGTATTTCCTTTGCTTCAAATGTATCTTGTATTTCGTTCGATATGTAACGTATATATAATCTTTTGAAATATTTTTTTTGCAGAGGAGCCGACGATCGAACGGCCTACGTTAATCTTTTGAAGGAACTCAGGCTGGCTTTCGAAGGTGAAGCAAAGAGCTCTGGCCAACCGAAGTTAATCTTGTCAGCCGCGGTGCCTGCGAGTTTCGAAGCCATCGCTGCAGGGTAGATATCGCAAATATGTTACGATTAACAATGACAAAAATTTATGTAAACGCAGTACAGAAAAGAGTGACACAATATTTTGTATCTTTTATTTTATAGTTTTATAATATAAGAATGTTTAGCATGTTAGATGATTACAGCTCTATTTTTTTAGATACGACGTCCCTGAAATATCTAAGTATCTGGACTTCATTAACGTGATGGCATACGATTTCCACGGCCAATGGGAGAGACAAGTTGGCCACAACAGCCCATTATATCCTTTGGAAAGTGCTACTAGCTATCAGAAAAAGCTGACAGTGGTAAATAAATATATTCGCATGCTAAAGCCTTAATCTTTTTGAGCTGTTATGAAATTTTTCGTATTTGATTTTTAGGATTACAGCGCGCGAGAGTGGGTGAAGCAAGGAGCGCCAAAGGAAAAGCTTATGATCGGAATGCCAACGTACGGTAGATCCTTCACCCTGGTCGACAAGGATAAATTCGACATTGGTGCACCAGCGTCTGGTGGTGGAGTGGCCGGAAATTTCACCAACGAATCCGGATTTCTGTCTTACTATGAGGTACGCAATATTGTTTTTTTTTTTTGTAATACTCAAGTGCGCTGATTTTCTATCTATTTAAATAGAATAATTAAGACATTTCGTATATTATGTTTTACGAACCTTTCGATAAAAGAATGCACAATAAATTTTATAAGCAATATAATCTTTATATTGTTTATGTTGCACAACGAAATCTAAATGAACATTTCGTAAATAGGTTTGCAGCTTCTTAAACGAAGACAATACGACTTTAGTATGGGATAGCGAGCAGCAAGTACCATTTGCATACAGAGAAGATCAGTGGGTTGGATTCGACGACGAAAGAAGTCTTATTAACAAGGTAATAATAATGAAAAATTTATTAAGGCATATAACTTTAGGGTATTTGAATTAGATATAAAAATTAATAATTGAAAAATAAGAAAAAATTAGTATAAGTAATAATTCTATCAAAAACTTATTGTAAATAAATATTTTAACATTTATCGTATATTTTTTAACTTTATAATAATGTATTCTTAATGCATTCGAAGACTATTACTCAAGAATATTTAATATTATTTTTTGCGCATTAATTGTTACACATATCTTGTGTTTACGCAAGCATCCCTTACAAAGCTTGAGTTATATTCCTTTAGATGAATTGGCTTAAAGAAGAAGGCTTTGGAGGCGTAATGATCTGGTCAGTTGACATGGACGACTTCAGAGGATCTTGCGGAGCGGGAAAGTATCCGCTGATCAAAGCAATGAAGAAGGAGCTGCAAGACTATAAGGTCAAGCTGGAATATGACGGTCCTTACGAAAGTAACTTAAGAAATGGAAAATACACCACTAAGGATCGTAAGTAAATCGATATACATATAACATCGTAAATTTTACGATAAGAATGACAATTTTATTATGCAAAATATTGTACGTGAAAATAATATTACAAAAAGAATATCAGACTCTCTAAAATTAATAAAATTGGAAAAAGATGGGTAAGGAATAGGTGACAAAATGATTGAAGAATTGATCGTGAAAATAAATTTTGCAGCGAACGAAGTGTCGTGCGACGAAGAGGACAATCACATATCTTATCACGCGGACAAGAATGATTGCACGATGTACTACATGTGCGAGGGCGAGCGCAAGCATCACATGCCCTGTCCCGTGAACCTGGTCTTTAATCCTAACGAGAACGTCTGCGACTGGCCGGAGAATGTCGAGGGCTGTTTGCACCACACGCAAGCGCCGCCCGTGTAAAAGCGAAGAGCAGTAACGAAAGTAATTTTCCGCGGTGCGCGAAACTGTGTAAAATAAAAAAAAAAAGCGTTGAGGAAGTATAGGGAAAGTAATTTTATTGAAAGCGTTCATCAATTCGCAAACAATAAGTATATTATCATCGCGCGTCAACGTGTTCTATCTCTCTTTACGAATTTTCTCTCCCATCTGCGCATTCTTCCACAAGTATCTTATTGTCTACATCTTTATTCCTATTTTTTAAGAATTTTTTTTTCCATTCTCGTGTATTTCTGCCCTCGCCATCTGTATAAAGCACAAGTGAAATCATGACAATTACATTTGTAAATAAAGATAAATTCTTGGAATAGCCATTATTTTTATATTACAATTATATTTTCTCTGTTCTCGTTCTCCTCTTTTATGAAAAAACAGCCTTCTTTTTAGTATTAATCATGGAAATAATAAGAAGCGTTTCTCGTAATTATTTAACTACTTTTATTGGTAAATCTTTACATTAAAAAAGATCACATCTCGTGAACTTCAAAAAGACTAGGCCCATCGCGAGAGGTTGCGATATAAACTCCGTACAGTTAATTGGCGATGAAAACGAGGATGAAGAATTTGACGAAGGCCAACCAGGCTGTCGCCAGCCGCTCGTAATTACCCGAGCTGAGGGCGGACGCTTGGCAGGCGGTGTGCGGCGTGCCCAATGTCAGCAGGACCTTGTCGGAGGAGTAAGACGGCGTTGTTTCCGTGCATACGGCTCGGCCGGCTATGGTCCTGAGCTGTCTCGCGTCGGATTGCGACGCCGTGTGAATCTGCCGGGACTCTCTGAGCCACCGGCGCAGCCACAGGCTCAGCCACGCGATCTCGCAGTCGCATTCGAGCGGATTGCCGGATACCTGCAGTCCACCTGAAGAAAGATCACCGTTCGCGCTAGCACGTGTCCTCCAATGACATTTTTAGGCACATTAATTACTGTGACTTTAAGAATTTTTGTTTTAAAAAAAAGATGCTGGACTACATTATAAAAATTACCAGTTATTTTATTAAAACCTTATTATAATTCTAGTTTTTAATTATAGCGCACTGAAGATGACTTTATTGCAAGTCGGAACGTATGTCACATTATTTATTTAAATTTGTAATACATTCTTAGCACGTACACCCGGCTTAATTCGTTGGCCCCTTTTATCTCTCCTTTGTCTTTTATTAAAACACTTATATTTATATTTCTGTTACCTATTACAAACTTACCAGCCACCATGTTGGTCCCCACAGTCTCCCAGGAAAGATTCCCGTAAATTATTGACGGACTTAATTCGTTGATATGATTGTTCCTTAGGTCCAAAGTGAGCTGCGACAATCTCTTCGTCAACGATAGAAAAATATCCGACTGCAGTCGTTGTACGTGCGTGTCTTTGATTCTCAATATCAGCTCTCCGCCTTCGATAGTGGAGAACGCTTCGGAGGAGATCAACTCGAGATCGTTTCCGGTGATCGTCAGCTCTCTCAATTGCTTCGTGAAGACGTTTTGTATCTGATGCTTGAGCAGGTGCTCCGTCACTTGAATCTCGACCGTTCGAAGCGGCAAGCCGGACAGCAAGTGACGCAGATGAAACCCGTCGGCCTGCGGCCACGTTTGAATTCGCAGGTGTTTTAAATATTTCAAAGGTTGCAGACAGTCCCTGTCCACTGATTTGGTTCGATTCAAATTTCTCAAGTTTAATTTCTCTAATCTCGGATAGCCCGAGAAGCTCTCCTTCGTCAATTCCTGTAAAAACATTAGACTCATTATTGACGTTCTTAATTTTTTCTCCTTAAAAATTAAAAAAAAAAAGCACTTTTTTTAATTATTTTAATTTTAACTAACCTCGATAGGATTGCCAGAAACATCAAGCTCCCTCAAGAGGCTCAATCTAACACCGGGCATTAACGTCAATGAGTTATTTACCAGTAAAAGAATCTTCAAACGTTCCAAATATTGAAACTGCTTGTCGGTAGTCTCGTCGACACTGTTAAAAGACAAATCCAAGATATTTAAATTCGTCAATGGTAGGAGCGGTACGCTTCTGAGACCGCAACTGGCCAGATAGAGATGTCTGAGATCTGGCAAATAATGAAACAGCTCCTTAAAGTTCGCCTGGAGAACGTTCTGAGATACGTTCAGGCTCAGCAATTTTCCCAGGGAAACGAACGAATTATCCGGCAGAATGGTCAGACGATTTTGCGCCAGATTCAGGGATACCAGCTGAGAAGTCGGGAAAGCGGTCGAGTCAAGGTGATCCAGGAAATTCTCAGCCATGTTGAGATCCCTCAGCGTATAGCCGACTTCCAGGAACGACGACGAGGGCACGACGGTGAATTTGTTGTGACTGAGCTCGAGAATCTCTAATCTGGTGCCCTCGAAAACGTCCTTCGGCAACGAACGAATTTTGTTGCTCGAAAGAATCAGGATCCTCAGACTTTTCAGATTCCTGAACTGCTCCGTCGACAGCTGCGTTATCTCGTTTCCGCCGAGGTTCAGCCACTGAAGGGACTCCAAACCGTGGAAGGACTGTTTGCGCAACGTGTCTATCTTGTTGTTGCTCAGGTCCAGAGTTTCCAAGTGAGGGAACGCGAATGTTCCTGAAACGATATATATCACAGTCACTTAACAATTTTATTATTTGTGAATCAAAGGAATACTTTTCGCAATTTGAAACGCAAGTCTAAATATATTGCGTCTTCGATAAAAAGAGTTAAAACTTCTGAGAATCGGTTTCCGCGATTAAAAAGAAGGAAGAGAACGATTGTGTATCTTCTCACCAGGATCAATCGTGGCGAGAAAGTTGTTCTGCAGATATAAGTTCTTCAAATCGGGCGTTCTGTAAAACGTGTTCGCCGGCAAATGGCTGATATTATTAAATCCGAGATCCAATCTCGTAAGATTGTTCATCATGGATCCCGAGTCGACGGACGCGATCGCGTTGTAGGAAACGTTCAGGGCGAAATCGGAACCACCGATCTCCGCGATAGCGCCCAAGTCCAGCACGGTCAGCTTATTGAATTCCAAATGGAGGAAACGCAAGCTGGACAGGCCGCACAACGCGTTCCTCTCCATCTTCTGTATCCGGTTGTAAGCCAACGATATGGTCACCAGTTTTGGACAGTCCACGATGGAGCCGGACGCCAAGACTTTTATACGATTGCCGGTCAGGTCGAGTGACAGCAGCTCGGTCAGATTGTGGAAACTCGACTCCGGTATCGCCTCCAGGAAATTGTATCCCAGCTTGACGTCTCTTAACTCCGGGTGCACGCTCGAGAGAAAGATCCTTTCGGGCAAGTAATGCAGCCTGTTCGATTCCATATTAACGTAGCGCAGCTGCTGAAAGGAGTAGAAGGCTGTCGCCTCGATCGTCTGGAAATTGTTGTTGTCCAAAACCAGCCAGCGGAGATTCGAGAGTGGCCTGAGGGCGCGCTGCGGAAAAACGTCCGTGGCGAAGGCGAAGCTCAGCTCGAGAATGTCCAGGC
Organism: Temnothorax longispinosus; assembly: GCF_030848805.1. NCBI lineage: Eukaryota > Metazoa > Arthropoda > Insecta > Hymenoptera > Formicidae > Temnothorax > Temnothorax longispinosus. The sequence goes on from NC_092369.1 coordinate 10,220,705, forward strand.
TCTCCTCGAGACCGACGAAGCAGTCGTCGTCGAGTTCCGTCAAGTGATTGAAGGACAGGCTGAGCTCTTTTAGTTTACCTAAGAGAAAGCTCTATTAAAGACAAACTCGCATGCTTATAATTATAACATTTGCATGAAAAGTTGCGCTTCGGTAGCGCGTGAGCAATGTGCGATTTGATCCGTATCATTGACTTCTTCGTGACGTATAGCGATTACTTATTTCGGACAATATACTTTTGCAATCAAAATTACAGGCGACGCACCGGCTCCCTTGAAAGTCTCGGCTTTCAGTTTCGTCAGGATATTGTTCCTGAGCAATAAGATCTCAAGGTCCTCGGCCCACTCGAAATCACCCGGCTCGACGTGGGAGATCTTGTTGTAACCGAGATTCAGGTGCAATAGCCTCTGGCATCTGTTTCGAAAACCGATCGTCAGATACGTTGCATCAAACTTTCTTTCCGCGCTTTAGGATCTCATATAATTATTGATTCGTACGTCCGTACTGTGTGATTTATTTTGACCTTTTTACGATCTATCTATATACGATACGAAACTCCGCGCACTCCAATTATAATACAGGTAGCTATTCGTCTTTACTTTTTATACAAATTATATACAATGAATGTATTTCTTCGATAATAATAAAAATGGATCGACTTTTTATCTATAGTTCTGTCTTTTTATCGTATAATTTACATTTTAAAAATTAATTAATTTTATCGAAACATTAAATCAAAACATTTCTCTAAAAAATTTATTAAAACTTTTATAAAAATAACCAAATTATTTACATCTTTTATTTCTGAAACTTATTATTTATAAATAGCGAAGACTCCTCTTGTGTAAAAATATAAATTTATTATCAACGAATGATCTAAAATTTTATTTCAAAAATTTTGTTTTATTGCATCTAGGAAATTAATTGTTATGAAAAATTTTTTCTCAAGATTATCAAAGTATGAAAGTAAAGGACAGATCTCATATGCAATGACGTTAAAATTACCTGGACAAAGCAGCCACAGGCACCGCATCCAAACTGTTGGTCGCGAGAGAAAGGGCTTTCAGATGCTCCGCGAATTCTTGAAAGGCCTCCCCGGAAATATTCCTAATCTCATTGTTAGCCAAATAGAGATACGACAACATCCTCAACTGGCTGACGGCGCTCGGTACTGTCGGCAAATCATTATTCTCCAGGTTCAAATATTCGAGAGTATCCTCGAGACCGTGAAACGCTTCCCTATCAACATTTCTGATACTGTTCGACGACAGGTGAATTCTTCTGGTCTCGAGGCGATCGAACATTCTGCCTGGCAACGAGATCAGTTTGTTTCCGGCTAGATTAAAGTCTCTGACTTTGACGGTGTGATTGCTCAAAGTGGGTGTCTTCATCCATTCGATGGAATTCTCGCTGACGTCGATGAGCTCCAAATTGGAACTGCGGAAATCCGGCAGCTCCAGATACCGGAGATCATTTCCTCTCATATAAAGCCAAGTTAGTTCTTTCAGACCACCCAAGGATTGTGGGAATTCTTTCAAGAGATTATTATTGATGCTCAAGGTGTGCATGTTTGGTGGTAGACAATCTTTCGAGAGCTCCTCGATGTTGTTGCTGTCTAGATTCAGCCATACCAGGGTGGCGAAACTCGAAAAGACCCTGGGCACTTCGGTGATCGAGTTATCGCCGAAGAATGCGTTTGTTAGAGTCTCCTTGGTGTGGCCCCAGTCGCCATCCAACGACGTTAAATGATTGCTAATAATTAATAAGTTTTATGATTAAAATACTTCTTTTTTCAACAGTTTCTTATATATAAAATGTTATTCTTGATCTGTCTAGTTTTTTTTAGAATGCTAAGAAAAATAGAAAAAGTAATGTAGTAAATATAAGAATATATAGTCAAAATAAAAAAATGTTTAATTATTACTATAATAGGAATAATATTTTATTTGTAAATAAAAACTAGAAGAACACTATTTAAAATAGACGATTTTTTCATAAACTGGATAAGATATATAAAATGTAACGGAGCTTCTCAGAATAAGTGATAATTATTTAATTAATAAACTAAAAAATGTGTCACACATACCTGTGCATGTTGAGCCAATTCAATTTCCTTAGATCGCGAAAAACCTTGAAAGGCACATCTTCAAGGGAATTGTAGCTTAGATCCAGAGAACGTAGACTGTCCGTAACACCTCTTACAAAAAAGACATCAAAGATATAACATCTCAATCATCGTTCTCCAGAGTTTTGCTCCAAGATAATTGCATTGATACATTAAATTTGGATATGTTTAAATTCATTATTTATTGAAAGATTCGAATCATAAATTAATCTGAGCAAAGCACCATTGTCCCACAGTCAATTTACTACGTAAGATGTATAAGCTTACGTAGCATGCATGAAAAAAAAGTAAACTTACAGCAGAGACTTATCACCTATGCTGGATAATCGATTGCTCATTAGCCCCAATGCCTCGACACCTGCGGAACTCGCAAGTGCGTCATTGTCTAAAACTTGTATCCCGGATCCAGCAATATCTAGCTGCGCCACGTAGCTCACCGATACGTCTGAAATGTTTTTGATAAATTTTGTTTTATTTGCTTGATTATATTTCGAAATTTTTGCATACGTACCCTGTACATATAATCATTACTAATGAGAAAGAAATATATATCGACTCGTTTATTAAATAACACTATAAGCATAAGTGATAAAGTATGCAAATAATGACAAGTATATAAGAACAAGAACACAGTGTTTACTGTTGTAATAAAATAATTAAAGGAAATGCTTATATTCAAGAAAATAATTTTAATTAATTTTGCATACCAGGGAATCGTGCGAATGGAACTCCCATACAACTGATATCCATCTTCGTGAAATCATCATCGTCATCCTGGACCCAACACATGCACATGGTGTTGAATGTGCAAGGAACGTTGTAACATCTTATTTGGTTGCTCCAAAGGAGGAAGAATAATATATTCGTGAATCGAATCACGTCAAATGTCATCTATAAATATGCAAGAGACAAGTTAAATTTTTATTCCATAATGTAGTATATGTTTTTTAACACACGATGTAATTTGCATTAATTTTCAGACTGTTCGAGATTTAAAAAATTTTTTAATGTCAATCTTTATGTATTATAAATTTAAAAAGAGAAGATGTTTCTTAAGATACATATGTTATAAAAATTAAAAACAAATTTTGTAATAATAATTTTCAAAACTTTATAATATTTAATAATCTTTATTAAATATTGTTCATTTTTATAATTCTAGATTTATATTTTCGTAATAACATTTTTATATCATGTCAATATTACGATATAAGATTTATTATACGTTCGAAATTCTAAAGCGAGTATTATATCACCTTAAAAAATTATTACACATCGTCAATAAAAAATTACTTTGACCAGACCTTGTGCCAGGACTAAACTCGGGCTATTTCATGGAGTTCCTCTGCCAGAGACTGATGTATGTTCAATCGGCTCGAAAGACGCGAGGCTCATCTCAGAAGAGCGTCAGTTTTCAGGACACATTCATGGCTCGTTGTTGATCCTACCCCGAGAGACTAGGGGCAAACAAAACGCGTCGAAGACTCAGTTCGTTCGCACGACTTCCAAAGCGCAGGTGCTCCGGGAAGCGCAAGCGCATCTCTAGACGACCTTTATGGATCGAACGTGGTTGAAGTTGCGATAATTCTAACGAAAACTGTAATATCCGAGCGGTATCTGGTATTGTGCATGCATTGTCGTTGGAGTAACCGTTTTAATTATCACAATTAATTATTTAATTATCGCCGTATTAGCGGTAAACATAACGCGCATTCTCCATTTATTATTTAAAGTACCAGGCATCGACGTTTTACAAATTATTATTACTAATAAAAATGTTTGCGTATTTATGCGCGCGTCGCAACTGCGAACGATAGAAACTTATTGACAAACATTTGTAAAACTCTGGCTGTTCGTCGAATCGATTTCGTAACTTTCTCTCACATTCCAGATAAAGAAGAAGAATTTTTAAAATAAATTGGTATTCCCAAAAAGACAACCATGTATATCTCAAAAGCAACTCGATAATTTATCTTTGACGCATATACCAACGAAATAAATCTTGTTCTTTATTTTATTATTATGAGTTGTTAATATATTATGCACGTGAAAGAGAAGAATGACGATTCCCAAAAGTCATCATCATATTTATGTAATGGACACCTTTATTCAAGATAATATTCACGCAAAGGATTATTCCTATAATGTTAAACGAGAATAAATTTTTTCCAACCAGCGGACTTATATTTGTTATCTAATTCCAGCATTGGCAATCGGACATTATTTGCAAACTAGCCTTCAGATCTTGACATATCTATACACTTTAAACACACGCAAGAAATAGAAGGACGAGGAGAGCTACGACAGGGGGTGGGGGGAGGAACCCAGAACTTGTCAAAAAGTGAAAGGTTGTCCGTGTGTCTCTCCTCTATCCCCACACGATCTGAATCGCCAGCAAAACCCGCGATCGCCGTCTCCTTTCCTCTCTCGCTGTTCTCCTCTCTTGTTCCCTCACCTGTGTCGCCCTGCGATCCAATACGAGCGTTTACCGGCACCAACGCGTTTCCAGCCAGCCGGCGACATCCGCGCGTCTCGTTGATGCCCCGAGGATGATTTTCATTCAAGAACTTCTGTCAGTAACGTCGAGGCGCGTTAACAAGGCGATCTCGCTTGTTTTGATATCGCGGCGATAAAGTGAATTTTCGTACGTACGTTGAACCGAGCTCTCATTCTTAAGCACCGAGAGGTAGGACTGTTTACACGCCTAATTAATTACCGGCCATTGTCGAACTCTTGTTCGCGGATAAGAAAAAAAACGTGACAAAGAAAAAAAATTGTTTATTTTTTTCTTTCTTTAACTGATACACATTATGCAGATTATATATTTCTTTTGGCGAGGAAAATTTACGAAAAAACAGCGGCAATAATTTATATTTTATAGTCGCAAGGGGTAGGAAACTAGTGCGTATTCATATTACTTGTATTCATGTATACTTATTTTATCTGGTGTTTCCGAGATTCATGCGCGAAAGTAAAATAAATAAAATAGAAATTGTGACGGAATTGTGCCATTCAAATAAAGGAGAATGTGTTTGCCTGGAGTTTTTATATTTTTCTAACATAAAAGTTAAATATCTAACATACTAAAAATGTTTGTATTCTTTTAAGTGAAATCAAGCGCTAAGGAAAAAATAAGATTAAAAAAAGACAAAAAAATTGATATCATTTTTGTAAGAATTATTAGAAATGTAATATCTCCTGAATATATAATAATCTCATTGTATTTTTTTATTTGAATTGCTTTTATTAAATAATTAGAAAAAGTTGCGTTAAAACATTGATTTCTCGATCGTCCTCTCTTTGCTAAACTGTAAACGGGTGAAAAAATTAAATTTCTAAATGTTTTGTTTGTGAAATTATAATTGTAACTTAATAATATACAATATAAGTGTAGACTTTATTCCCATTGAACTAACACAACAGTGGAAATTTATAAATATAACCTTTCAAACATCACACGACTGATCTGTTGAATTACTCGTGTTCCAAACAAGATAGCGAGCGACAAGAAATGCGAGGAATCTTGTTGATCCCGTGATGAATTGCCAAAGTGGTTGTGATCTCGTTTCTTCGGTGACACCCTCGTTTCTCGCGTAGCGCTTGTCGTGAAAAATATTCAATAACATGGAAGAGAATATCATCTGCATGGAGGAGGAATGTCTGATCGAGAAGAGGAGGACGACCATCCTGAAGGAGTGCAAGGAGATAGTGCAGGAAGAAAGATCCGGGCGCTACAGCAAAGAGGCCTTTAGAAAACTCTTTCGTGATCAGGTACCGCAATAGATTGCAATAGAAACTAGATAGGAGTAGAGAAATTGACAAATATTATGAAGTATAGTAATCCGATAAATTTATAACGGGCGACGTTTTGATCTGTGTCTTTTGTTTTTACCTCGACAACCCTTTTCGTTAGACATTGTAAATAATACTCTTGACAGCAAAAGAGAAAAATAAACAAATAATAATTTTTTTAAAACTCGAAGTTGTGTAGAAGAAACAATATTAATGAAACTTAAGTATTTTAACACAATTCTGAGTTCCCGCAAATATAAACAAATTCCGTAAACATAAATATAAAGTAAAATATTTATAAACTTGTTCGGAATACATAAAAACATCGAAATTGTCATGACTTTTTTTAAATAAAATAAAGATCGCGGCTTTTATTCATAAAATACGAGAAGTATATCCAGAGTTTTACGATACGGATTAATTTTACGATGGTTTTTTCGAGGGTTTCGAAACAGCTTTGATATGCATTTCATGTAAAGTAAGTAACACGTCATATCTCGGAAAGGAATCGTGAAACCCGGTAAAAGTGTCGTATTTCATGTGAGAGCAATTATTATTAAATGCAAAAATTATTAAATCGGCAAGCTAAAGACTCAGGACAGGGATATAAAAATGGTGGTCCAGCAATTTAACCCTTTCACGTCCAGTAGAATATATATCTATATTACTTTCCACGTGAACTTTCAAAACTTTTTTTTATAAAGCAAAAAGTAGCTACGTCAATAAAATACTTTATTTCTTTTTGCCACAAAGATAATATATCATGAATATAAACGTCGGTTTGCAAAACCACATGGCGCTAAAGTTTCTAAACTACTAACCCTCTAGTAAATTAGTACAGATTTATAACGAGAGGGTATAGGAACGTCCTCGTGATCGTAACCCGGCACTTTCTTAAAGCGGCCATGAAGAATTGCAATTATTGTAATTATTGCCTTGCTGCCTCACTTTCTTTCGTGAAGAAAAAGAAGGTTCGCGTGGCACTAAACATGAAACGTCGCGGCGTCGACGTTACATCACCCGAGAATATTGGTTTGTCGAGCAATTATGGTTCTTTTAAAAAGCATTTACAGGTTTTTTTCAATCGTTTTTTTTTATCGTGATTTATCTGTATTTAGATAGTAATATTTATTTAAGACAAATATAACTATGAAGCAAAATCATAAGTAAATATGATATGAAAATCTTATAGATTTTAATAAATAAAAAAGTAGTGACAAAAAATAGATAGATTTATCAATTTCAACTTTTATTTACAAAATTAAATTCTTGTGCTTATATAAAGCAAGGTAAATTATTGCCACCGAATAATCATCGAATAAGCTTAATTATTTTTATGATCTGCAGATTTTAAAAAATAAAAATGTTTGTTCAAAAAATAAGAATATATGATATCTATATATTCTATATATAATTTTTATCAATTTTTAAATATAATATACATTGAAATAGATTAAATTCTATTTGTCTAAAAAACTTCTCTTACACAATTAAATTTTCCAATAATCAATTTTTCTTCACAAAATCAAAACTTTTATAACAAAATTGATGCAATTCTCTTAGATTTTTTACGCAATACTCTTTTCTTATTCAGTACCAAAAAAAGCTTATCAGAACGTGGAGAAAAGGTTTTTGCATTTATATTCTGAATTGAACTGTCTTTTAAACTGTCACTTACAACATACATGAAACAAAAAATAGATCAAGACACATATTCGCACATACATCGACACTATGAGATTACAATCGATCACCCAGTCAATCATTTCACACTCCGACGGAAAGCGCTGTCATTATATCGTTTAAGACTGCGCAAGGTTTTTTTTGACAAGTGTGACATATACTTACCGTGTACATCAAGGCGTAAAATTTCAATTTCGTTTAAGACAGCCAATAAAAACTCACTTGACGCCTTGATTTGAAAAGATTTATTTATCGTAAGAGTGAGACAATCTCGCTTCTTCAGATTTAAAGATTATCTTTCTACAAGCGAAGTGCGAACTAAGCATCTTTTGCTCCAGAATAAGAAGACTTAAGCCCATTCATGCGCGGCATCTCTCTTCCAATTATGAGAAGATACTTTGCCGAATAAGGAGAGCTGCGACGAGATTTACCTTATCGGAACTGAAATGCTTTTGACTGAGATTTGCGATCTCGTACCGTGTGTACCCATTTATCGGACAATCGTCTCCTTTGTAGAGGATCGCGCGCGATCGGCGGAGCAATGAGTTCACTCTTGAGAATCCGCGTAGGAAAAGGAGACCCGAGGCGGTGACGATATGATCGAAGCAAACGAGGGGGCTTTATCGAGGGCCCCTGCTTTTCGATCAAGGTGGCCGATCGCCCCGGGCGGCAGGCCTTGATGCCCCGAGCGCCTCCCGGTCGCTTGGGACCGATCGATCGATCGTGGAGACCAATCGTAGAGCAGAGCACAGCGCCGACCGGGACCGATACCTCGTTTGCTAACTATCCATTAACCCTTTAACCGCTGCCGGCGCAAATCGCCGAAGCGTTATCGATTAAGCATCGTTAAATGCCGATTTACATGATTAAAACGTCAAGGTTCTTATTAAAATCCAATTAAATAAGGAATTACAATTTTAAATTCGGGACTTAGTCAAATTATGTTAAATCAAAGTCAACTTGGTTTAATTAAATTTAAATTGAGTTAAGAAACAAATAATATATATTTTTATTGTACGCGATATAGTTTAACGTAAGTTTCTAATGTTAAGCAGTAACATATGAATCTTTCAATCGAATATTTTTGTTTAAAATTATATCACAAAGATGTTAAGCTGTCACATCAAGCCTATATATTTGCTGTGATTGATTATTATTATCTTTTTTCTTATTTTTGCCCTGTATGCAAGAGGTAGAAATTATAAGAATGATTGATTAGAGACATCAATACTTTTCTCTCGCATGGCTTATTTTCAAAGCCGGACACAGATTAATCGTAGCATTGTAAATGCAATGTAAAATTCCAGTCTTTATCTGCATGGTATTATAAATCAGACATATTAAAATTCTTATTTGGATATTTCATTCAATTTGTTTTATTAATTTTTTTTATTAATCGCAATGTGTTAAAAAATCTTATTAAATCATCGAAATTTTATACATTATATATACACAAACATAATAAATTTTATTAATTCTCAACTCATTTTCTTCCTTTTAGTAACAAACTTTTCTTTGTACATTTTTTTAAATGTTTTTAAATGTAAATCATTTTTTCATTTTTGTAATTATTTCTTTCCCGTCTTTTATTTAAGATAATATGAAATATAATTCGGGTTGTTCTGTAATTAACATTGTAACTAACATTTAAGTTAAATCTTTTTTAAAAGGAAGCTTAAGTGTGATTTTAAATAAATTATTGTAAAATGTTTTGTTATTAAAACATGTGTCTGTTGTGAAAAATGGTTCTGACATTACCTGGGCGTATATATATCATATTTGCTAACCATATCTCACGAGATTGGGACACGTTTCTGGACCACGTATGTGACGAGGGAACACGCAGTGTAATCTCTCACGACACTGACCTATTTCTTAACGATCGAGAGTGAAATATATACGTGTATACAGCCGTCGAGATCCACGCCGATGGTGATCGATACGCGTCATATCGATGTTAACGTTGACGTCGTCATACGCACCTGAGGCTAGAATTTTAATAAATACGCTTCCATTATCACATATTAACTTTGCCCCAGATTACGCGCACGTGTAATAAGAGACACATTTTAGGCGATTTACATGTCAAATGTACAATCTCTCGAACAGCCTGCGATATTAATTTTTTCAACAAAATACCATTGTGTTGGTTTTTCTTAAATAAAATTGACTTAATTATAGAAGTTTCAAATTGTTCTAAGAATTTGCAACATTTATCTTTTTCCCTGTACAGCATTCAATAGAAAATCAACGTTTGTTATTTATGATTTATCGATGTTTTCCACAGGTGCTTCTTGGGAAATTATTTATACTGTTCGATCAAGATTGCGATGGGTTGCTGAAACAGGATGAATGGCTCGAATTCCTCAAGGGAAGGCTGACGTAAGAATAAGTTTTTATTATATGAACATCCATGCATGTATCGTAATCTTTTAATAATAAACTTTAAGTATACTTATGTTCGTCTCATTCAATGTTTTTATTTTTTTTTTTATTAGAAACGAGAAGCAAAACGATTTTATCGATCAGATCGAAAGCGTCGCATACGTGCTGTGTGGAGAGAATCCAGTAAATCTCGCCAATTTTCAACAGATCTTTTATACCAAAGGAGTAAGTTGCTCTATCCCATTTATGTAAATAAGTAAATAAATAAGTGAAAAAAATTAATAGTTATCTATATAACTAAATGTCAAAGTGAGACAGGATAATAAACAAAATAATAAATTTCCATCTAAAAAATGCTTCATTTAAATTTATAAAGTGTTTACACTGGAACAAGTTTGCAAATTTCTTACCCATTTCCATTTTAAAAATAAAAGTCATCAGTGTGCGTATAGATTTGATTCGAGAACAACATTTTACATAATGTGTTTTTTATTTTAATTTGTCGCGATTGTCGCGAATATCTCATTAATTCAAATACTCCGCATTTTATGCAATTTTTTGTGTTGCGATATTGTAGATAGTAAATAAAACTATTCTTTCGCGTTTTCTAAAAATCTAAAACAAACATAATTATTTACACGGATCGCTGAAACAATACAATTAGATGTTAGATGAATTGATGAATACGAATCGAGCGTAACAGATGACCGAGAGAGTTTCCATTTATCACCGTCGCGAAAGAATGCGTGGAAAATAAGATACGAGCAGCGCGGCAGCGAGAAACAACATTTAAAAATGTTTATTCTTTGATACGTAGAAAATCATGTGCATTACATGTCGTAGATAGTTGAGAAATTGTTCCGGTTAATTGATCAAGAGAACTCGGGATATGTAACGTCCACCCAAATCATGGAGATGATATTTGGCGTGACCAATACCAGGTAACATGCTTTATTACAAAATTAATTTATCATTATCGCTCTCTTTCGTTCTTATTAAATTTCTTAGTTTTATCAGCTCTTTCAAGCTTTTATGTATTACCTGACTAAAATCTTGTGTCAGACCACGCGCTGGCTTCGATAAAGGAAATCTCGAGTGGCTGGAAAAGATATTTAAGCAAACTGTCGGAAACGAGGGAGAGATACGCCGTGAGGAATTCAAAACGATCGTTACTTCGAAGAACGTAGGCTGGAGGCATAAGTATTCTTCATCTCTCAAACGCGAAATACTAATTTCTCGTTTCTCTAAAAGTCGTAATTTCAACTTTTTTAATTGATATTGCTTGTCTCTTCCAATTTTATACCAAGCAGAATACATGCGTCGAGTGGATAAAATTTTGTATCGAAAGACGAATACATAAATTTTATTCGCCAAGGAATAAATCAGGGCGCAATATTTATCTTATTACCTTTCAGCCATTCTTTACCGAGAGAGTCTTTCAAATATTCGACAAAGACAACTCCGGCACGATATCGCTTCAAGAATTTCTGGACGCCATGCACCAATTCGCTGGGAAATCCCCGAACGATAAAATTAGGTTTCTCTTCAAAGTTTATGATATCGATGGTAATGTCTAATCTTATTCACTCGCGTGAAATATTTATGAAAAAGAAATTGAACTTATTTTCCCTAAAATGTAAAAAATAAATAAAATAACAAGTAATAGTAAATTATATAAATAAAGATTTAAGCACAATTTGCCAAAAGTATGTATATTCCAAAGACTTTTAAAAGACTAAAGCGTATATTTGTGAAAAATTAAAATGTCTTTCAAACGTTTTGATATTTTTGTATAAATATAAACCGTCTTTATTTCATATTGATTTCTTTAAATGATAAAAGGTGATGGATTAATACAACTTCGCGAGCTAGAACATGTTATGAGAGCTTGCATGGAGGAAAATGGAATGAAGTTCAGCGACGAGCAAATCGAAGATCTGACAATTGCGCTCTTCGAGGATGCTGATCAAGGAAATAGAGGAGCGATCACTTTTGAAGCTCTAAAAAAGCAATTGGAGAAGCACGAGGGTTTGCTGGAAAATCTCTCGATCAGGTTAGAGATGAAGAATTATACAAAATGTAAAAAGAATTCACAAGTATAGAGTTGTGGAATTCTAAGAATTGAAAAAGCAAATTCGCTCATATTGTCAGTTAATTTTCATAATTAAGTCCTCGATGCACCTTCAATTATCACGTTAAATTCTAAATTCTTAAAGCAAATACTAAACCTAAGGAATAAAAATATAATAATCGCAGCATAGATCGATGGTTGGTGCCACCGCAGCCGAAATCAAAGCCAAAATCCATTTTGCGGACGATTTCCTCCCTTCGTCCATATCAACTAACAAAGCCGTACATGAAGAATAATTACGTCTTTATCGCCTTCATTTCGTTGTTCATGTTTATCAACGTGGCCCTCTTCGTCTCTCGTCTGTACGAGTATCGGAATCACAACGGCTATATAATGTTCGCGCGTGCGTGCGGTAAGGAAAGTATAACAATACGATATTTAAGTCTTTTTTAACTATCAACGTTTAAATTTATTATATAAACAAGTCTCGTAGAAATTTCATTCTAGTTTAAAAATTTTTCACACTGATTTATTAAAGCTTTTAGATTAAATTTCTGTTAAATTAATGTCTAAGAGAAATGTGCAAATTAAATTTATTTCGAAAATGCATTTTAGGACAATGTTTGAACTTTGACTGCACGTTCATCCTGGTCTTGATGCTGCGCCAGTGCATTACGTTTTTGCGAACGCACAGCTTTAATTCCGTAGTGCCCCTAGATCATCACATATATCTTCATAAAATGACGGGAATATTGATCGGAATCTTCAGCATTGTACACACTCTGATGCATCTTATTTACTGCGGTATACTTAATAACTTTTCGATTTTATTATAAAGTTACGTTATTTCAGCACAACACTTAACTTAGTGTTAAAAATCTTTTGCTAAAATTCTAATGAAGACCATGTTAAATGATTTTTATTATCTTAATTTAATTTAATATTTTTATCGTATATCGAATTAAATTAAAATTGTAATTAACGATATCTAATTATATACTTGTAGGTACGGTAATAATAAAAGACGAGGAAATGAATAGCGGCAACTACACCATGTCCGAATGGTTGTTAACGAGTCGACCCGGATATTTCGGTCTGGTGGCAGGCAGTGCATATCCGACTGGGGTAGTTCTACTTATTATTCTCGTCATTATGAGCGTTTGTTCGTTGCCGTTTGTACGACGTGGAGGTTGTTTCGAGGTATAAATATTTTTTTACACTATATTACATCCATTAGTTCCATTTATTTGTCAATTTAAGGATTACAGTCTTTATGATTCTCAAGACGTCTGAGAGCAATATTTTTATTGCAAGTCCCTTCAATTGGAATAATTCTTTGTCGCAAGATATTCTATTGGTCCCATCTGTTGTACATACCGTTCTGGATTCTGATGATCTTTCATGGCCCTAACTTCTGGAAGTGGTTCGTCGTCCCGGGCGTCATATACTTAGTGGAAAAGATTCGTCGATTGCTGTGGTTACGGGCTCAGGGTGGAAAAACGTACATAAGTTCCGGGCTCCTTTTGCCGTCGAAAGTGACTCACTTGGTCATCAAGAGACCACCACACTTCCACTTTCATCCCGGCGATTATATATTCGTTAAAATCCCAGTAATAGCGAGATACGAATGGCATCCTTTCACTATTAGCAGTGCTCCCGAACAAGAAGGTAAGGCTGTTAAATTTTTGTCTTTTGATTGATGTCATCTTTTGTTACTGCATTTATATATTTACATATTTTTCCAAAATTAATATATTATTTTTATACAGATTATATGTGGCTGCACATTCGTGCGGTCGGTGAGTGGACCAATAGTTTGTACTCGTACTTTGAGAAAGAACAAATAAAACTTCACTGTGCCGATATTTCGCCTACCGAGAACTGCGATGCTGCCTGTGCTCCCCGAAAGAAATCGTAAGCTCATCGTGATTCAATTAAATATTTGTATAAAGACATAAAAAGTAATTCTGTAATGTTCATAAAAATTCGAAGTATATATAATTTCTAACATTAAGTTATGACACTCTTAACCGAAGGTTAATCCTTATACACGGAAAAAAAAGATGTTGTATTAGCCTAAACTCTAATTGGAAATAATCTTGGTAATTCAATACGTCATGCTTTTGTTTTAATAAAATAAGTATTGTTTCACTAATACTGTTATTGAATTAACAAGATTATTTCCAATTAGACTAATGCTGTTGATACAACATCATTTTTTTCCTCTGTGCATATTAATATTTCTCTCTGTGTAGTTTTCTCAGTGGCAAAAAGACACCTCTTATCGTGACGCAGAAAACCTCAATGGAATCCGTGCCTCACAGCCTGGACAACCCTTCGTTCGTATCTGATTTATCGAATAGCGTGCCACCTTCGCATGCGTCTAATAATCAGTCTGCATATTTAAAAACTACAGAACGTAAGATTAAATAAAATATATTATTATACAAAAAATATCTAATTCTTGTGAAAAATCAAAAGAATAATAGATCGAAGCTCGTATTAATCGCAAAATCTCACGTTATTATTTATGATAAATTTTTATACAAACTTGTCTAATAGATACGCCCGAGTTAAATAAGGAATGGGCAGATGTGGCTGCGAGAAGAGACGGGAGACTCCATCAATTCTTTCTTGGTAGCAAAATGCCACTTGAAAAATCACGCTCGATGCCCGATATGCATATCAAAAGCAAGAAGAAAGAACGACTCAAGGCGTGAGCGCATTAATATTACATAATAAACGTATTTGCTTTCGAAAAATTAGCCTCCATTCTTTCTTTTCGCGTTTTATCTTATAATTAAGTCTCTAAACATTTTATTAACAATATAATATCGATATAATAATTATAATAATCTTCGTAATAAAATATTTTATATGTGTGTACGTAATGTGTGTGATGTTCTCATTTCGTAGACTTCGAGATTACATGAGATCTGAATCGGAGAGGAGTTTCGACGAGTGTCAGATGAAATGCGCGCGATTCAAATCGTTGGGCTTAGCTTACTTGAGTCCGCAGAACAAATCATTAGCTCAAAGCTTCCGGTACATGCGGATGAAACCAACCATCATCGCTTTCAAAACACCCAGTTTCGAAACGGGCGATTACGAGATTGGCGCGTCGTCCAACGTTGGTAAGTTAATTACAGGATAAAGTTAATTACAGGATAAAGTTAATTACAGGATAAAAGATAACATTTATTTGGAAATATATCTTATAAAGAGAAAGAGAAAATCTTTTTATAAGATAGTACGATAATATTACAGCGACATTGTGATATAATTATATTTTTTAAAAATCGTTTAAGGTAACTGATTATTACATTTATAAATTATAGAAAATAGTTACATATATAAAAAAATATAAAGTTATATTTTGCATTAAGCTTTTATTTGTCATACTGTTTGCAGTGTCAAACGCAAATGCGGAGGGAAATGAAGTGACGCCGATTACACCGATAGCAATGCAAATTGCGGCGGAGGAAGGAAGATTGAGGCAAGGGTTTAGCGAAGCGGGTGTAGATAGCTCAGATAATTTAGATTTGAAATCCAATAGTTCTTCTCAACCGCCTATAAATTATCCTGTAGGAAAACCATTGGAGGTGAATCTTCTAACAGTCTTTATTGCAACGTTTTTACGACGTTCTCAAGATCCTTTCAGTTATCACTCAATTGTTGCGAGTGAATAACCGTGTGTCGTCATTGTAGATCTTTTTAGACGGTCCTTATGGAGCACCGTCGAGTCACATTTTCCGAGCGCAGCACGCTGTTCTGATTGCCACTGGTATCGGAGTTACACCCTTCGCCTCTATATTACAATCGATTATGCATCGATATTGGAAAGCGAGACACACCTGTCCAAAATGCTCGTTCTCCTGGTCCAGCGAAATTCCGCCTACCGTAATGAATTTGCGAAAGGTAAATAGATTCGTGTGAGTTACTGCTACTCGATAATGTTCGTATCAATATTAAAAGTTTCAAGCTTGTAGCAGAGAAGAATATTAATGCGTAGTGTAATTTTGTATCAATGCCCGGTATTCATTGTTTATTCTTATAATAAAAGATCGTCTGAGGTGCAATCTTAAGATGTTGTACACCAATCACAGAGTCATATTAGCATCTTGACATTAAGACGGTCTTAAAATAAGAACGGATCATGAATACGGGCCGATATGTATGTAAAAGTTTCAATTTACAATAGATAAATTTCGTAATTTAAAGTACAAGATACATTATAGAAGATATTTGCTGTGTGCTATATTTATTACATTTCATTTTTTAATTTAACGAAGAATATTTCATAGGTGGACTTCTTTTGGATTAACCGCAATCAACGTTCGTTTGAGTGGTTCGTAAACTTACTGTCTCAACTTGAAATAGAGCAGGCTGAGCTAGGTACCACCATGGAACACTTTCTGGAGATGCATATGTACATCACAAGTGCACTGCAAAAGAGCGACATGAAGGCAGTTGGCTTGCAATTAGCGCTGGATCTCCTGCACGAAAAGGTCAGAGATATCTTTATAGTCACATATGATTATTTAAATATTTTCAATTGCGCGATGAGTTTTTCGAGTCTACGCTAGTAGAATTTAAATAAACGATAAAAAATTTGGCACATTAATATTTATAATTAATTTTTGTTGTCGTTACTTTTCGTCGATTAGGAAAAACGAGATCTCATCACGGGTTTGAAAACCAGAACAAATGCGGGCCGTCCCAATTGGGACAAGGTATTCAAGCAGCTCCAGGATAAGAAGAAAGGAAAAATTACGGTCTTTTATTGCGGACCGCCACAACTCGCCAGGATCCTTCGATACAAATGCGATCAATTTGGATTCTGCTTTAGGAAGGAAGCCTTCTGAATATATTTTATAGAAAAACGGATTTAATAATTATTATGTTAAAAGATATTAACATATTAGTTTGCAATTTATCATTTACAAGTACATACATTTCTGAATTATTTCCACAATTTATAAATTGTGTGTGTATAATAATTGTTCTTTAATAAATTATTTTTCGTGATTTTAATATGTATAATACTCACGAATAGTCTGTCTGGCTTTTTTCGGATATAAAGTTTTAATACATATTATTTTATGCAATCAAAGAATGATTCTTTCACCGTAATTTGTTTGATTTTTTCTAATTTTTAATATATCTTAATCAATATTCTTCATCGCTCTAGCCATCTCGTGCAAAACCCAAACGGTCGTCAAGATCAATAAGAAATACATTTGGCGTTCTGTCATGATTTAATAGAATTAATTTCCTGTTATCTTCTTTCATCATTAAAAAGGAATGCTGGAATCTTCTGTTCACATTATTCTTTTTTATTATTTCAAAATTATGTAATTATAAATTACAATTTCGACTGAAATTTCGCAACAAATGAATTTCTAAATTATCTGAAATTAGTTGCTAATGTATGCGCATAATTAATAGAAATTTAAAAGCCATTAATTAAAGAGAAAGGACAGAAATAAACACAAAATATTATTTTAAATAAATCGTCCAAGAAAGATTTTCGTAAACATTAAAATATCTTTATTTATAATATATAATTTTATTTTGTTTGTATATATTTTTATTATAAATAAGCATCAACAAATATAGAATTACGAAACAGCTATAATCCATAAAAGATATATATAACATACATTTTCTTGTGTGGAATAACATTGACTAGAGTTCTCCATTTCTTCTTCTTGCACACTCCAATATTTTAATCGCCGTTGTCAAGGAGCTAAGTTGTTAACAGATTTGACAAATATTAGCTGGTACTCGCTGGTACAGTAACGTCTGAATAAATGCATTTGTGCAAATGCCTATGGAGGCAGCATATATTTAAAAGTCGCTACTCATCAACATCGAAGCCTGATTACAGTATGTTATGCTGAATTCGCATGGATGTTGATACCAGGGCTCACCATCAACTTGCATAGCGCACGACCGCGATAATTTTATCTAAACAATAACGATATTTATTGTGTACAACTGTAGACGCAAAAAGAGTCTTTAGAATCGTTGAAACAAATACCTTTACGGTATTAGCTTGGCCAATCCGATGTGGTTTCGAGAGGCCTATTTGAAGCTGAGCCATATGGAATGAAGAATAAAGCGCTATCACTTCCAATTTGCCATCGTTAATACTTTGCACTTCCAAACCTTCGTCGTCTGTCAAACAACGGGGGATAATCAGTATATTACTAAATTTAAATATTATTAAGAATATTAACCTTCCATTCCCATTTTCCATAGATCAACACCGGCAGCCCAAGATGGAATGTTAAGTATCACTACGCTCTCGATAGAAGGCAGTTCTATCTTCTTATCGTCTAAATAGACTTCTAAACATCTATCGAGATCCTTGCACTCCCTTTCGACAACTTGCTGCGTGCCAAAGCACAGGTACAACAGCTAACCAACGCATACAAAACGTACAAATTTTACAACTTGTATATAAATTTGTTTACGCGTTTACTTGACAGACATACCTTGTTAAATATTCTATGACTGAACAGATAAAATCGACTCTCCCTTGTGCGATGAAAATCCAAAGTCACTTGTGCGTCCACGCCCACGCTTATGTAATTGTACATGAATAAGGTGCGATACGATCCTCTGAATCCTAATCCGCCGTGTGGTTTTATCGTCACGGACCACCTACGTGAATTTCACAAGCTGTATGTAGATTTGATTCGATTGATAATATTAAAGATATACCAATTTTTTTATTTTTCATCATGTACCTGTCGAGCTTGACTTTTTCCGCTGCTTGAACTTTCCGCAACAATTCCATGGGATCCAAATCCGAGTCGTGTTCCTTTCCCCATCCTAATACTCTGGACAAATCGTTGCCTGTCCCCAAAGGAATTATTGCTACAGATGGAACAGGCTGTGCCGTGTAAAAATATTTGTTTGTATTCGTGCTTATGCGCGTCTAAAGGTTCCGTATTAAAAAAGGATTCACCTCCAACTCGAGTTTGTTGATGGTGTTTAATAACCAAGCGACGGTCCCATCGCCGCCGGCTACGAGTATGGTCGACGGGGTTTTCCCCAGCAAACGGCACCATTCGAGGGCAGCGACTGGATCACGGTCTGCTAGATCCACCACTTGCGCAGGATTCAACAATCTTCTGAACAGTGACAAAATTTGGCCCCCATCATTGTTTCCCGATTTCCCATTTCCTGCGAAAAGGAGAGAATTATTAGAAAAAAAGATATATTCATCCAGGTATAATTTCTTTTATGTTTTTCGAGCAATATTTATTACTGTTTCCTATTCTCTTACCTACAACAATAATCGGATTCCAATTGGGCCAGTTTGGCGATGTAACAGAACGAAGATGTAATCTACGTCTCACTGTGCTACGTCGATTTATTATTTCTAAGCTTCCTGGTGGAATGATCATTAATTTGAACTTTCCAAAATCACATATCTGAAAAAGAAATATGCACAATTTGTTTCACTTTCTCGGGATGACGGAACGAAGTAAAAAGAACCGTACAATGCAACCAAACACTTGCTTTTTTGCACTTTAAGAAATGCTACTCTTCTTGACTATGAAGAGAATGCATAATTTTAAGAAATTACTAAATTTATTATTAAATGACAAGGCACACGATTATTTATATATTCAGAGAAAATTTTCAGCGAGTCAATATGAATAGCAAGAATAATTATAAAAAATTATATATAAAAAATATCATTAATTATTACTTCAGAGAGAGAAGCTTTACATGTTTCATGAACACATCTCTGACACCAGCAACACCACCAATCTGCGAGGCCGGGCTCTACGTCGCACTCTTCTTCACAGATGTAACACATGGCGACAAGTGGCAGGTTACCTTTAAGCATAACACAAGTTGTTTAAAGAGTAGCACATTGAAGGCAATGCACATAGTAATTACAGACTGGTAATATACCTTTGATCCAATGATGCTTCATTAATTGATCATTATCGAGAGTTACAGCCTTGCATTTTAGCTGCTTATTGGCAAGCTTTATGCAACCTCGATCCGCGCACACGCCACAGGAGTCACAGAAAAGGGCATCAAGGTTCAATAGTAGAGCTTCACAAATATTACAGTAATAAGCCTGTGTATAAAGAAAAATTTTGTTATTTTTATTGCTATTATTTTTTCTTATATTCGATGCTCTGATAAATTCAATCTACATGATACGAAAATTGATATAAGCAACTTTCAGTATTTTATCAGTCTTTTTACAATTATTTCGCGCAAATTTAAAGGTAGAAAGAGAATACATATTTTAAAAGAGATAACTTACTCAGAAATACCGGACCTTTTATTTTATAAAGAAAGTAAAAGATGGTCTATTAGAATAGTCTTGTAAATTCTTAAAAGTACCTTGGTTGTTCCGCTAATTGCCTTCCAATTATGCTCCTTTGTAACATCTCTAATCTGAATGTGAGGATTACCTACGAGGTGTCGGAAGAAATTTATCGTGAATATAAAGAAAATCATGGCAGATAATGTGGATAGAATAATGGTAGTCAGGTCTTCGTTCCACATAACGTCACACACACAAATAATTTGTTCTGCGGGATTCCAAAAATTTATCTTCTGAAATTAATGTAATATGTTAACCATAGTTAAATATCCCCTTCTTCTTATAAAGAAATATCGTTATGCTGCTAAAAGTACAAAGAGATACTTAAAATTCATATCGCACTTAAAGTGTCATCCCATTTTAATAGCTAGAAATAATACTTAACAAATTGAAATAAATAATGGCTTATACGCATTAACATAAACACAAAATATTCCACGAAAATTATTCCAAGAAAATTATGTTGTGTGGTTATTTATAAAACAAAAATAAATCAGTTTTATTACATACAAAAATAATACAAGTTAATTGATGTAATTTTTAAATTTATTCGTGTCGAGAGTGTGATTTGCACATACAACGCATAAAAAGCGAGAAACACATCATGCGAGAGTAATTTAAATTTGTAAACATTTTTACAATTTATAATTTTCGAAATAACTGACTCTATTGTGTTAAAATAAGATGTAATAATAAATTAACAGACGTAAAATAAATTTAACGCTTCCATTGACACTTACATCATGTGACGGACGCGACGACCACTATTTACTTTTCTTAAGTCGTTTATATTTTGGATATTGCGCGTGTATGTTATACATGTGTGTTTTCTGATATCATCTAACCTTTACAACTGGTTCTCCTGACAAGATTGCTCGTCATCAGGAA